>NW_023044980.1:515444-815444 GCF_011762505.2 Arvicanthis niloticus | reverse complement strand
AGAGAAAAGCTTGTTGTACAAGGGGCTGAATAAACCTCTTGAAGAAGAACACGATTTGCCTTTGCATTATACCGCCGGTCGGATGTGGGTAGCGACAAGTGGTGGCCCATACGGGGAATTTCTTTCTTATCACTCTGATGAACAGGGATGGGCAAGACAAGTTGGCCACAAGAAGACAGATGCAGCCTGGCTGCAGATGCCTGTGTAAATAGGTCCTATGACTCTGTTATACCTAAGATATCCTCCTGTACTGCACTCAGGACCTGGGAGGATGTGCTTCCCAAGTCAGGCTAGCCAAACCTTGTGTCACTGTTCTCTGCTCACCTGTATGCTGCTTGCTCACAGACCTCTCCTGGCCTTAGAAGCCCTCAGGCTCCCCTACTCCTGCCTGTGCAGCCAGAATAAAGTGGCTCCTGAGCAGAACTGCCATCATGTTCAGAGAGTCACAGGGATGTACAGGAGGAATCCTCAAAACAAATACACTTGAAAGCAATAGAGATTCGAGAATGCCAACTGCCAGGCTGCATTGGCGCTGTCCCTCTCTGCCCTTCCTTAGGAAAAAATGCAACCAGATGACACAAGTTTTTATCAACATGGCTAAGAACTTGGGTTTCCGCTCTCCAGTGATGGGTGTCCATGCAGGACACTGAAAATGTCTAAGCTATGATTTTGTTTGTTGTTTTGTGATGTGTACGTGTTTGTGTGTGTGTGTGTATGCTGTGTGGGGGCCACAAGCTCACACGTGAGCATGATCCTGCACTCCTGCACCTCTGTTTGTGCATGTTCTCTCCTGTCTATAATGTTCATGAATATGGTTATGGGTGCATAAGTGTTGGGAACTTCAATCTTACCAGTTTCGATGCAAATATTCAATTTCTTCTGAAAACTTTCTTAAATCATCTTCAATTTTCTAATGAAATCTACAATGTCAATCTTGAACTTTATTAGGGATTGTTCTACAAAAAAATTCAAAAGTTTTATACTTTTCTTTTGATATTTGTCTTCATTTTAACTAATATTTGTTGACAAATATTTTTTACCTTCAATTTCATAAGAATTTTTTTTTGGTCACTATACAATATTTCAAGAAATTTTTTAAAAAACAGATTCAATTTTTTTCTTATAATTTTTATGGATTTGCCATGATTATAATCAAATTTTTCCATATATTTTTGTATTGTTTCACCAAATTTTCACTATTTATCTTAATTTTCAGCACTCGTTTTTTTCAACAAAGTCTTCAATTTTATCAAACATGTTTTCCATGTAAATATTCAATTTTATCAGAAATTTTCTTTAAATCACATTCAATTTCATAAGAAATTTTTTAAGTCAGTCTTCAATTATTTTATGAATTTTTAAAAATAGTTTCAGTTTTTCATACATTTTTTCTGTATTTGTCATCATTTTAGCAGTACAGCATACCTCTCAGGTAATATAACATTGTCCCATATACAGTAGAGTAGTGTATCTGTCAGGTAATATAACTTTATCTTATATATATAAGGATAGTGCATCAGTCTGTTGATATAACATTATCACATATACAGTAGTAAAATGTATCTCTTAGATAATATAACATTATCCCATATAGAGCAGTATAGTGTATTTGTCATGTAATATAACTTTATCCTGTATTTAGCAGTATAGTGTAATGGTCAAATAATGCAATATCATATATAATATATAACATATTTATTCATTATATTTATAATTATTATATAAAATATATTCACATATATATTGGTTTATTATACCTATTACATATGTAAAATAATTACTTATGTATGTGTCTTATGGAATTTGAATTATGCCTTTAGGAGCACAAACAATCATTTGCTCCTCTTTTTCTCATCCAATATTTTTTTAAAAAAACTTTTATTGGATATTTTATTTATTTACATTTATTTACATTTATTTACATCCTGTTAGCATAGTACATGCATTTATAATGTTTTTAATTTTTATTTATTCCTTACTTTGTATTGGATATTTTAATACTGGATATATTTTATTGGATATTTTATTATTGGATAATTTTTATTGCATACTTTATGGGATATTTTTTATTGAAAATATTTACTATTAGATATTTTTTATTGAATACTTATTTTGAGATAGGGTTTCTCTGTATAGCTCTGGCTGTCCTGGAACTAACTCTGTATACCAGGCTGGCATTTAACTCAGAAATCCACCGGCCTCCCAAGTGCTGGGATTAAATTTGTCCGCCACCACTGCCCGGCTTTTTATGGGATATTTTTATTGGAATTTTATGGATATTTTTTATTCGATATTTATAATGGAATATTTTCATTGGATATTTTTCATTGGCTATCTTTAACTGGATATTTTTGATATATATTTTGATTAGATATTTTTATGAGACATTTGTTATTGAATATTTTTATTGCATATTTATTGGATTTTTCTGCATACTTTTATTGGATATTTTTATTGGATTTTTGTATTGGATATTTTTATTAAATATTTTAATCGGACCTTCTACCAGAAGACGGGTACAGGCCACAGAAAAGAAAATAAAAATTAATACAGTTAATGTTAAATACAGAAACCAATGAAAAATATAAATGTAAATACAAATACAAATGTAAATATGAATATCAGTATAAATGTAAAAATTACTATATAAATATAAATATAAATGTAAATTATGTGAATATAAATATTAGTGATATGAATATGAATATATAAATATAAATGTATATGTAATTATAAGTAAAAATATAAATGTAAATAAATCTAAAAGTTAAATAAATGTTAATATAAATGTAAATATGAATATTAATATGAAGATAAAGATAAAGATTGATATAAATAGAAATAATTATGTACACATACTTACCTAAAAATAAAATAATTTTTAAGTCAAAATCCTTTACTTTGTCTAAGACAGAGATTAATGCTTAGCCATCATGGGCTGTGGCCTCTGTCAAGAGGCTGACACACAGGTAGCTCACGCTAGTTACTTTAATCAAATGTTGAGCAGAGTTAATTATTATTATTTTATTATTGTTATTATTGCCAATATATTAATATTATTGTTCATAGAATTTTATTACAATCATATTAATAATATTGTTAGTATTATATTTGATATTATGATAATATTAATATTACTATATTAATCTTATTATTTTTCATTATTATCATTATTATTATTACAATTTGCAGCCTATAATTATTGTCACAAACATAGCCAGGTTGCCAGCTCTAGTCCTTTTAGTTTATTCAAACATCATAAAAATTTTATTATTATAATTATTATTATTTTACTGTAATGTAAATATTTTTAATATTATTTTTATTAGTCTTATTTTATAGTATTATATCAATTTTTAATATTACTTTATTACATTAGTATCAATATTAATATTTATATCATTTTATTATCTTATTAATATTATTTTAAACATCATTACTATTACAATTATTATATTATTATTATAGTAGAACAAGGATATTTATACACTTTCATGTCTGATAAAGTGCAGACCTTCCAGAGACACAACATTTCCACAAAATTCAAAAAGTCTTTATTATTATTATTGTTATTAGTATTATGACTATATAATTTAACATTTATTTTGTTATTTTATAGTATTTTATTATTATTATATTATGTTATGCTACATCATAAGAATATTACTATTATCTTTTCATTATTACTTTATTATATTACACTAATATTACATTTTTGATTACTATTATTTTATTATTATGTAATTATTTAATGACTAATATTATATTATCATATTATTATTTTACTAAATTATTAATATTGCTATAATAATAATCTTCATGGCTTAATCTTCATGGGTGTGGCTTTTCTTGTGGATATGCGTGGTTTATTCATCAGTGTATATCTTGGTCACTGAGGGCGGAGCTAATCACAAGGGTGTGTCTTAGTCATTGAAGGTGTGGCTTGATCACAGGGGGCGTGTGCAGACATTACATAACACTATGAAACGTTGGGTGCCTGGGCCCCGCCCACCTGGGGCCCTGCCCTCATGGTGGGCGTGGTCACAATGTTGCTATAGCTGAACTTTTCATCCTTTGACTTCTGGCTCCTGTGGATGTGCAGGCCAGGGCGGGGTCAGTGCGTCATTGGAGGTGACGACAGTCAGTCCCCACTCACAATAGCTGTTTGCACCAGGTCATAGTGTCTGAGAAGAGCCTTTATATTATCCAGACGGAGATGGCTTTGGGGGTGGGGTGTCGGTGAGGCTATGTCCTTGTGATGTTGGGCTACACCAAACAACCCAGGCTCCGAACCCCTCACCCTTTCGCCATGTTTTCCTCATGTTTGTGGATTGACTTCATAGTAGTTGCTCATTTAAATAAAAAACATAAAAACATTTTGAAATCTTGGCCCTGTTCACTATGATCCTGCAGAGATTACGCCCTTGTATGATTCCAAAACCACGCCCTCAGCCACACCCATCATCCCGAGACCACACCCCTATTATTGTTTTATCACAGGCATTAATTTTCTCATTGACTTTGTAGAAGTTGCTCTTTTAAAAGAAAATACCACAGCTATTTTTAAGCAATGGCCTCTGCAGCCAGGGCCCCTCACCCCAGCCCCTGCCTGTCACAAGGCACCGCCCCCTTTCCACGCCACCCACAAGGACTCGGACCCTCCATCTACCAACTTGAGTTTGTTGAATGACTTCATAGTAATTGTTCACTTAAACAAAAATACCACGATCGTTTATAACCCTGACCTCCAAAGCCCCTTCCTGGTTTAAGTCTCTGCCCACATGACACCGATGCCCCAGGGCATCATAAGAAATTTCTTCCATGTCAGTCTTCAATTTTTCTAGGAATTATTTTAAAACATTTTCAATTGTTTCCTATATGTTTTTGTGTGATTGTCATCATTTTAATCAAATTTTTCTTATGCCTTGTTTCATCATTTATTTTATATTTATTTTAAATTTCATCACTAGTTTTCTAACAATATCTTCAAAATTACCAAACAGAGATTTTTTTTTTACAAATTATATGAATTATATAAATGATAAATATCATATAAATGATATACAATCACCTAAATTTATTAATATATACCATTATTATATATTAATTATATATGATAAATACAATAAATAAATAATTATATGTAAATATATTGTGTATATTATACATATCATAAACATAATAACTATTAACAAGTTCAAGAATTTATTTTTTGCTAATCAAGTGTTTGATGAAAATAATATGTATTCCTTTACCCTGTTATGAACAAGTCAAAGAGTGGATTTCATACCTATGTTTACTTAATGAATATGACATTTATATTTATTTATATAAATATTATTGTATTTATCATGTATAATATATGCAATATGTAATATATTTACACATACTATATTTATTATATATTTGATAAATAATATATTCATTTATGTATATATTTTATATATTATATATTAAACATAAATATTAGGTTATTTATCATTTTTATTGTGGATATAATGTATATTTATTTATATATGTATTTATTTATACTTATTACATATGCAATAAATGGAAT
Organism: Arvicanthis niloticus; assembly: GCF_011762505.2. Classification (NCBI taxonomy): domain Eukaryota; kingdom Metazoa; phylum Chordata; class Mammalia; order Rodentia; family Muridae; genus Arvicanthis; species Arvicanthis niloticus. The sequence goes on along the minus strand of NW_023044980.1, from coordinate 809,887 downwards.
ATATTTATTTAACATATTATATATAATAAATTTAATACATTCATAATAATTATTATGAATATTTATTTATATATGTATATTTATTTATTATATAATATATAATATATATTTATTTTTATAAATGTATTAATTCCTGATATTTATTAGAAATGTAATATATAATGAATTTGTATTGATTTATTCATTTATTTATTATTTTTATTGTTTTAGTGTATTATAATATATTATAGTATATTATAATATAAATAGAATGATACTGCTAATATATAATATAAATATAATGTAAGTATATAATATTAGTATAATATAAATATGATGATAATTTAAATATATAATATAGATATATTATGTAAATATAATGTAAATATAATGATGACATAAATGTATATCATAGATATATAATGCAAATATATAATATAAATATGATATAAATATGACTATAAAGAACACATCAATATCATTAGGTGTTGACAGTGGCCATGAATATATATACACTTGTATGCAAGTAAATACTGTATACTGTTTATAAATTACATAAATTTATATATATTACATAAGTTATATAAGGTATATAAATTATAAAATTATATAAATATATGAATTTTATGAAATTATACAGATTGTATAAATTATTTGAAATAGTATAAATTGTAAAAATTCTATAAATTAGAGAATATATAAATTAGATCAATTATGTAACCTTTATAAAATATATCAATTATATTACTTATATAAATTATATGAATTATATAAAATTATATAAATTATATCAATATATCAATTATCAATTTTATCAATTATATCATTTATATTAATTATATAAATGTGTGTGGCTTGTGTAATTTTAAATACGCTTTTTGGAGCACAGTCATTTGCTCGTCTTATTTTCAGCAAATTTCTAAAAAAATATTGAAATGCATGTTTTTAAGGTACATTTATTTACATCCTACTACTGTAGGAGACACTTTTAATATTTTTGAATTTTCATTTATTTATTTTTTTAGTGGATAATTTTATTATTGGATTTATTTTATTGCATATTTTTATTATTGAATATTTTTTATTCCACATATTTTTATTGGATATTTTATATTGTACATTTTATTGTATATTTTTAATTGCACATTATTTTATTGTATAGTTTTATTCAGATATTCTAAATTGCATATTTTGTATTGGATTTTTTATTCAATATTTTTATTGCATATTTTAATAGATATTTTAATTGAATATTTTTATTTGATATTTTTAATTGGATATTTTAATCAAATATTTTTAATTGGATACTTTAATTATATACATTTTATTTTGTATGCTACTCATTTACATTTCCGACATTATTCCCTCTCCCATTCCCCCTTTACCTTTTGGCGTCTACATCATTTTAATTACAATTTTAGGCAAATTTTTATCAGACATTATGGTGGACAGTCAACCAGAAAAAGGGCACTGGCTACAGAAGAAAGAAATAAAATAATTAATACAGTTCATGAGAAATACTGAGACCAATGAATTATATAATATTGGTATCAATAATGTACTTAAATATAAATATAATTATGTAAATATATAAATATAATTATAAATATTAATGTGAATATGAATATCAATATCAATGACTAAATCAATATTAATATAAATAAAAATATGAATACTAATTTATTATTATTATTATTAAAACTAGCACATTTGTAAGTTCTCATGTATGACTGAGTACAGACATTCTACAGACACAATAGTTCCTCAAAGTGTGGGCTGCTCTGTGTCCGTGAGGCCTTCAGTTTCCCTGGCCTGAACCCAGGATGCAGTGGGAGATGAAAAGAAGGGCCCCCTGAAAACCTTTTTCTACTTACCCTGGCACTCAGGTTGGTGTCTCAGGTGCCCCTCAAAATGAGGTTTGTTGGATGCTGCTCCACAAAGTCATCCAGTCATCTGTCCACCTCAGAGGCCGAGAAAGGCTGGCTGCCACTTCCATAATCCTGTGTTCAGGCCACCTATCACCCTGAGCTGAGGACAAGGATATATCCAAAGAAACAATGAACATTCCATCCCAACCTGCTCCCTTGACAACAAGGCTCTGGTCCTGGGTTCTCAATTCTAAGCACATTCTAAGTAAAAAAAACTCCAGGCAACTGATCAGGAAACCAGGCAACCATTATGTGCTAATTTGAGCTCTCTCACAATCTCCTCTCTCTAACCCTGCAGCCCACCTCCACCACACCCCAGCCCTTCACCAATTCACCATGCAGCACTCTGGGAAAAATTTGTTCTTCTTCCATCTTTCGAAATCCCCAAGTCACATGGATCTTTCTTTCTGTATCCTAGAACATACCCAAATACCTACCTGTGCTGGGGCTAGGCACACATGCAACTCAGAGCTCTCTGAAGAGATTCAAGTGGACTCAAGATAACAGGTGCCTAGACACAAGCACAATGAACATTTATCACTTGTCTCACCAGGATGCCTGCAGCACATCCCCTCCCCTCACCAACTCCTTGAAGACCAATTCACACCAAGGTCTTCTGAGGATGCCCATTGGAAATTTTCAATGTGCCTTCAAACATTCTCTGCAAGTGATCACAACCATGGCAGGAGAACAACTACCTGGTTATCCTCCTATATATGAATCTATCTATCTATCTATCTATCTATCTATCTATCTATCTATCTATCTAACTACCCATCATCTATCATCTCTCTGTCTGTCTCTGTCTCTCTGTCTCTCTGTCTCTCTGTCTCTCTGTCTCTCTGTCTCTCTCTCTCTCTCTCTCTCTCTCTCTCTCTCTCTCTCTCTCTCCTGCCTACCTACATAGCTACATATCTATCTACCTACCTACCTACTTATAAACCTTCTACTATCTTCTTTTGGCTCACCAATATATACACTTCCAGGTACATTTTCTAGGGCAGAAGGGCCTCTTTGTTTACCAGATAATGTATGCCATGGTCATTTGAGAAATGCTTTTCACTATTCACAAGCAAGTCTCTCTTTTATAAACACTGAGAGTCTCCAGAGGTCCACCCATTCACTGCTTTTAAAACACAGCTGGTAGAAGAATGCCCCTCTAACACCCTCCATGAGAGAAGCCTGACATTGCTTTTCACGTCTCCCTCCCTACCAAGATTCCTGGAAGCTTCTTCTCTGATACTACCAAGAGAGCTCTTTCTATTCAGGCAGCCCTGCTCTGAGTTCTCACTGGTGAAAAGCCTGCAACCCCAAGTAGAGGAGGGTCCTGTCACCCTCTATATTATTTATTACTAAGCATTTGGCTCATCAATCCACCATGACCAAGAGGTACCATCAGGAACAACTCCCTAGTTGTCCTCCTCAAGCAAATTTACATGTTGTGCCCACCAGAGCTATGGTCAGGGCACACATACAGCCTTAAGTGTTTCCACTCCATCCAATCCAGGCCTTCCCAGACAATGCTGAGCTCAATACTATGAGAAATAATACACACTGGTAACAAACTGTACCTGCTTCAAGGGCCATTAAGTGCCTAGTTTTCTCACTAGAGGATACTCAGTGAATAGATACATAGAAACACACACACATCCAAACACACACTGAGAGAGAGAGAGAGAGAGAGAGAGAGAGAGAGAGAGAGAGAGAGAGAGAGAAACACAGAGACAGAGACAAAGACAGAGATAGAAAGTCTGAACTCTCAGTTTTCTGCAAACTGAGAGTATACATTTGTTAATTCCATAACCATGTCTATTCTTCCAGAAATCCCTGGACATGGCAGAGAAAGCAAGATGTCTTTTTTGCCTTCATCCTGGCTCATGTGCCTGGATGTTAGTGAAAGTAAACTAATCAGGAGTAGCCCAGACTTTGCTGCCTGTTTGTTTGTCAGGCATCAGAGCCAGGAGTCTTTCAAGGAACCTGGCCTGGATTGTTCCCTGGCAGCCTGGCATGTGTGGAACCCTTGGGACTACAGCATACTCTGACTGTTTCAACTCAGTTTGACCTCAAGCCAAGACACTACCTAGGCTCCTTGCCCCCTTGGGGCACACCATGAGGTTGCTTGCATAGGATGATGGGGGAGTTTCCCAGACTACTGAAGGGTTCTGAGTACATAAGTAATTTTCTGACAAGCCTGGGACACCTACCCAACCTGAAACACTGTCCTAAAATACAGCCTTTTATTATAAAAAAAAAAAAAACTAAAGCCAGAGATACCAACCCTATACCTAGGAAGGAGTGGAGGTGGATCTGGGTTTGGAAGGCAGAACACTAACTGCTTAAGAATATCTGGACACAAAAGCTATCAAGCCCTGAGATGTTGAGACAGCCAGAGAAAAAGATAGCCTTTCCCCACACCCTGACTCTCTGTGGTTTAGTAACAAGGGGACATGTGGATAGGGAGGGCATCCTGTAAGGCAGCTGCTGCGCAGGCACAAAGAAAAAAAGAGGGACCAGTATCACTCTAGTGAACAGTGATGGGAAAGAACAGTCTCCCACAAGAACCCAGATGCAGCCTGGCTGCAGATGCCTATGTAGAGAGTTCTCATGACTCTGTAAAACCTAAAGGTCTGCTTGCACTGAGCTCAGCATCTCAGAGGCTGTGCTTCCCCAGTAAGGCCAGCCAAACCCTGTGTCACTGGCCCTGTCCTCTGGTCAGCTGGATCATGCTTGCTCACAGGCCTCTCCTGGGCCAAGAAGCCCACAGGAGCCCCTAGTTTCATCTTTGCAGCCAGAATGGGGTGACGCCCAAGCAGGTCTGCCTCTGTCTTCAGAGAGGTGAAGGGATGTGCATGTGGAATATTCAAAACAATTCAGCTTGACAACAGTAGAGCATGGAGAATGTCAACTGACAGGCTGCATGGGGGCTGATCTTCTGCCATTCCTGTGGCAAAATAACTGACAACCAGCTGCCAACAACATGGGCAAACACTGTGGCTTGCACTGGCCACAGAGTAGTGTTCATGGAGGACACTGGAAATTCCTCAACTATGATCTTGTTTGTTGTTGCATGCTGTGTGTGTGTGTGTGTGTGTGTGTGTGTGTGTGCGCTCTCATGAGAGCATGCTACTGTATTTCTCTGTGTGAGTCCTATCTCATGCCTGTAATGTTCAGGAATAAGGATGGGGATGCCTAAGTGTTGGGGAGCAGGAGGTTGTACATGGTGGAAATGGAAGGGTCACCCATCACAGGCAATCCTCAACTGCAGTGCACCTGCCAGTCACTGAAGAATCAAGCAGAAGAGTCACAAGCATTATAAGGCATGAGCAGGTACTTGCAAAGGATCCTGATGGAGCCCTACCTAACACCCCTGACAATCTAGAGCCAAGGGGAAGAGCCTCAGAAACAAATGCCTGGAGTTGAGAACCAGGAACTGACCCAGCCCCTTCAGTGCCCAGCCAGGACACTGGAACTGCGCCTGACCCACATATTGATCCAGCATATAGTTGCCTGACCCCACCCACACAGGGGTCCTTGAAAGCTGACCAACAGTTCTCTTCTTGGGTATGCAGACTTTGCAGTCCCTGTGAACACTCTCTCATGTTGCAAGGTCAAGGCACCCAGTGAGGAAGGCCCTCCCAGGTTGATCCTCAGCTGGTATGTATGGCACCCAGGTGGAGTCAGAGAACTCAGAGAACAGGAAAAATTAAACAGAAGCAACACAGGATGGGGTTGGGCAACTCCATGGGTACTAGTCCCAACACTTTCTTCCCACTTAGAAGCAGCAGGCTATACACTGGACCCAGGGAAATGGGTAGGGTGCTCTGTGTGTCCATGAGGCCTACAGTTTACCTGGCCTGAGTCAAGAGTATGGTGACAGATGAAAAGATGTGCCCTCAATAACTTACCTGGGCACACAAGTTGGTATATCAGTTATCCCTCACTATGAGTTCTGGTAAATGTGTCTTGACAATGTCATCCAGTCGTCTGTCCACCTCAGTGGCCCAGAGGCACTTGAGGCCTACTTCCACAATCTCCCTTGCAGACTACCTGGCACCCTGAGCTGAAGACAAGGACATATCCAAAGAAGAAATGAATATTCCATCCCAACCTGCCTTTTTGACAAACAGGTCCTGGCCTCAGGCCACCAATTCTAAGCAACAACTAAGTAAGCATCTCCAGGCAACTGACCAGGAAACCAGGCACCATTATTAGCTAATTCCATCTTTTTCACAATCTTTCTCCTATCTCTAACCCTCCACCCCACCTCCATCACACCCCAGTCCTTCACCAACCACCATGCAGCACTCAGGGGATCCTTGGCTCTCCTTCTTTCCTCCGAAGTCCCCAAGTCACTCTCACCATGAATCCTTTTAGTCATCCATGCAACTCAGACCTCTCTGAAGGGATTCAAGTGGGCCCTAGATGAGAGACACCTAGACACAAAGTACAATGAGCATTTATCACTTGTCCCCACCATTTTCTCCCCACACCAACTCCTACTAGACCAATTCACACCAAGGTCCTCTGAGGGTGCGCATTGAAATTCTCAAGGTGCCTTCAAACATTCTCTCCAAGTGCTCACTGCCAGAGTATGATAGCAACTGACTGGCCATCTACCTGCCAATGTATGTATTATGTATGTATGTATGTATGTATGTATGTATGTATGTATGTATCCATCTACCTATCTATATATCTACCTACCTAACTTTTTTCCTTTTTCCCTCTATCTATCTATGTATCTATGTATCTATGTATCTATGTATCTATCTATGTATCTATCTATCTATCTATCTATCTATCTATCTATCTATCTATTTATCTATCTTTTCCCTAATTACCTACCTAACTACATATCTACCTACATAACTACCTATATACTTACAAGCCTTCTACTTTCTCTTTTTGGATTGCCAATATATACACTTCTGAGTATATTTTCTAGGGCAAAAGTACCTGTCTGTTTACCAGATGATGCATGCCGTGGTCATTTGAGAAATGTTTTTCACTATCCACCACAAGTTTTTCTTTCATGAGCACTGAGACTCTCCAGAGGTCCACCCTGCACTGTTGTGAACTAAGACACAGGTGGTAGAAGAAAATCCCTCTACAAACATTCATAAGAGAAGCCTGCCATTGCTTTCTGCTTCTCCCTCCCTACCAATCTTTCTGGAGGCATCTGCTCTGATACAACCAAGAGAGCTCTTTCTATACAGAAAGGCCTACTCTCAGTTCTCAGAGGTGCAAGGCCCACAACCCCAAGAAACTTGGGTCCTTCCACTTTCCATAGTACTTATTCTTAAACAATTATTTCATCCATCCACCAAGACATAAGTACTATCAGAAACAATTCCCCTGCTGTACCCTTTGGGCCTTTCTACATCTTGTACCCACTGAAGCTATAGACTGGGCACACATACAGACTTAAGGGTTTTTCCCTATATCAAAGCTGACCTTCCCAGACAATGCTGAGCTCAACACCATAAGAAATAATATACCCTGGGCATAAAATGAACCTGCTTCACAACCAATAAGGGCCTATTTTCCTCAGTAGAGGACAAAGTGTGAATAGTTACATAGAAACACACACACAAAGAGAGACAAAAAGAAATAGACAGTGACAGAGAAAAAGACAGACAAAAAGAGAGACACAGAGACAGAGAGAAACACTCAACTTTCAGTTTTCTGGCATCTCAGTCTGTCCATCTGTTAATTCTAGAACCATGTCTACAATTCCAGAAATTCGTGGACATGGCAGAGAAGGCCAGGTGTCTTTTGTGCCTTCATCCTGGCTCACCTGCCTGGATGTTAGGGAAGGTAAGCTAGTCAAAAGAAGCCTAGACTCTACTGCTGATTTGTGTGTCAGGCATCAGAATCAGGAGGCTTTAAAGGTATCCAGCCTAGGTGGTTCTCTCGCAGCCTGGCCTGTTTTAGACACCATTGCTACTACAGCATACCCTGGCTGTTTCAATCACTTTGACCCCAAGTCAAGACAATGCCTAGGCTCCTCGCCTCCTTGGGGCACACCATGAGATTGCTTACATAAAATGATGGAGGAGCCTCTCAGACCATTGAAGGGATCTGGGAACTTGGGTGATTTTCTGAGACTCCTGGGACTCCTACCACTACTTGAAGCACAGCTCCAGCAGAGAGCATTTTCTTAAAAAGAAGAAAGCCAGAGATAACAACTTAGGGAGGGGTAAGGTGGGGTTGGGGCTGACAGGAAGGACATTAACTACCTAAAGATATCTGGCCACAAATGCTACTGAGCACTAATATATACAGAAAGCTCAGAGAAGTAGAACAGCCTGTCCCCACACCTTGACTCTTTGTGTGTTAATAACAAGGGGAATGGGGTTTGGAAGGGCATCCTGTAAGGCTGCTGCTGAGCACACTCAAACAAAAGCAAGGGGAACCCAGATCACTCTGATGAACAGGGATGGGCAGGACAAGTTGGCCACAAGAAGCCAGATTCAGCCTGGCTGCAGATGCCTGTGTAGAGAGGTCCTGTGACTCTGTACAACCTACGATGTCCTCCTGCACTGAGCTCAGGAACTGGGAGGCTGTGCTTTCCAAGTCAGGATAGGCAAACCCTGTGTCACAGGTCCTATCCTCTGCTCAGCTGTATACTACTTGCTCACAGGCCTCTCCTGGGCCAAGAAGACCTCAGGAGCCCCTATTCCTGCCTTTGCAGCCAGAATAGAGTGGCTCCCAAGCAGGTCTGCAGCCATGTTGAGAGAGGCACTGGGACGTGCAGGAGGAATCCACATAACAATTCTGCTTGAAACAAATAGTGCATCAAGAATGCCAAGTGCCAGGCAGAATAGGTGCACTCTGTCTGCCCTTCCTGAGAAAAAAATGCCAACCAGCTGCTGCCAGCTGCAAATAACATGGCCAACCAATGGGTCTTCTACTGTCTAAAGGTAGGTATTTGTAGAGGACACTGGGGCTGCCTAATATATGATTTTGTATATTGTTGAATAGTGTGTGTGTGTGTGTGTGTTTGTGTGTGTGTGGTTGTGTGTGTACTCACACAAGAGCATGCTTTTGCACCACTGTATGTGCATGCCCTCTCCTTCCTATAAGGTTCAGGTATATGAATATGGGTGCACAGGAGTCAAGATCAGGAGATTGTTCATGGTAGAGATGGAAGGGTCACCCATCTCAGGCACTCCTCAACTGAACCGTACATGCCAGCCACTGAGGGGTCCATCAGGAGAGCAACAAGCACTAAGATGCATGAGCAGGTACATGCAAAGGATCCTGTGAGAGCCCTACCTAACCCCCACTCCAATCTGGATCCTAGGGACAGAGCCTCAGAAACAGACGTCTGGACTTGATGACCAGGAACTGACCTGGCCCACTCAGTGCCCAGCCCGGACATTGGGACTGTGCTTGCTTGGCCCAGAGATTGATCCAGTATCTGGCTTTCTGACCCCACCCACACAGGGGTCCCCTAAAGCTGACAGCCAGTTCTCTTCTTAGGGATGCTGACTCCACTGTCCCTGGCCACATTCACTCAACTTGCCAGGCCAAGGCACACAACCAAAAAGGCAATCCAAGGATGAACCTTTGCTGGTAGGGCACTCAGATGGTGGAGTCAGAGAGCTCACGGAACAGGGAAAGTCAAATAAAGGCCCAACATGGTGGGGGTGGGGAACTAACTTTCTCTGATGGTTGTAGTCCCAACAATTTCTTCTCACAAAGCAACAGGAGGCTCTGCATTAAACACTTTGCAGTGGGTGGACTGTTCTGTGTGTCCCAGAGAACTCCAGTTTCTCTGACCTGAGTACAGAGTAAGGTGAAAGATGAAAAGAAGGCCCCCCTAAAGGCCGTGGTCTACTTCTCTGGGCACACATGTCAGGGTATGTCAGGTACCCCTCAATATGAGTTCCGGTAGATGCTGCCCCCAAAAAGTCATCCAGTAATCTACCCAACTTATAGGCCCAGAGGGACTGGCTGCCCACTTCCACAATCTCGTGTTCAGGCCACCTAGCACCCTGAGCTGAGGACAAGGACATATCCCAAGAGGAAATGAACATTCCATAGCTACCATCCAGTTTGACAACCATGCTTGGTCTCAGATGCTGTGCTTCCTGAGTCAGGTGAGCCAATCTGTGTCTTCTACCCTATTCTCTGCTCAGCTGGATCTTGCTCACTCAGAGGCCTCTCATGGCCCAAGAAACCCTCAGGAGCCCCTAGTTCACCTGTGCAGCCAGAATAGAGTGACTCCTAAGAAGATCTGCAGCCATGTTCAGAGATGCGCAGGGACTTACAGGCAGAATCCTCAAAACAATATGGCTTGATAGCAGTAGAGCACTGAGAAGACCAATTGCCAGACTGCATAGGGGCTTTCTCTCTTATTTTTTGAGGCAAAAAACCCCAACAGCTGCCACCAGCTTCAAACAACATAGCCAAGCACTGGGGCTTCCATTGGCCAGAGATGGGTGTCCATGTAGAACACTGGAATAGTCTAAACTATGTTTTTGTATGTAGTTTGTTAAGGGGTGTGCCTGTGTGTGTGTTTGTGTGTGGTGTGTGGTATGTGTGTGTGTATTCACGCTCACATGGGAGCATGCTCTTGCACCTCTTTGAATATGAGCTCTCTCCTGCCTATAAGGTTCACAAATATGAATGTGGGTGCATAAGTGTTGGGGAACAGGAGGTTGTGCATGGTGGAGATGGAAGGGTCACGCATCACATCCACTCCTCAACTGCAGGGAACCTGGCAACCACTGAAGGATCCAGCAGGGAGGTGGCAAGCACTAAGAGACATGATCACATACTTGCAAAAGATCCTGTGGGAGCCCTACCTAAACTCCTTGCCATTCTGGAACCTAGGGGCAGAGCCTCAGAAACAAATGCCTTTACTTTAGGACCAGGAAGTGATACCATGCACTCAGTGCCCAGCCAAGACACTCGGACAGGGTGTAGCCCAGGATTTATCCAGCTCCTGCCTGCCTGAACCAGCGCACATGGAGTTGTCCCTAAATCTGACAGCCAATTCTCTTAGAGATGCAGACTCCTCTGTTACTGGCCACACTCTCTCAAGGTGCCAGGTCAAAGCACCCAGACAAAAACGACCTCACAGATGATCCTCAGGGGTATGATACCCTGGCCAGGGAATCAGAGGGCTCAAGTAACAGGGGAAATGAACAGAGGAACACGAAGTGGGTTGGAGAACCAACCTTTCCCATAGGGCACTAGGCCCAACACTGCCTGCCACCTCGCAGTAGGGGGCTCTGCACTGGAGTTAGGGCAATGGGTGGGGTGTTATGTGTCCCTGACTCCTTCTGTTTCCCTGGCTTGATCCCAGAGAGAGGTGGGAGATGAAAGGAAGGGCTGTCATGAAAAACTCGGTCTACTTACCCAGGCACAGAGGTTGAAATCTCAGATACCCCTCAATATGAGTTCTGCTGAATGCTGTCCCAAGAACTCATCCAGTCACCTGTCCACATCATAGGCCCAAAGGGGCTGACTGCCTACATCCACAATCATGGTTGCAGGCCACTTAGCACCCTGAGCTGAAGACAAGGACATATCATAAGTATTCCATCCCAACATGCCAGCTTACCAACCAAGCCCTGGACTTGGACCACCAATTCTCAGCACCTACTAAGTAAGCATCACTAGGCAATTGTCCAGGAAACCAGGCAACCATTCTGATCTACTTTGAGCTTCCTCATAATCTCTCCCCTCTCTCTAATCCTCCACCACACCAAACACATTCACCAACCACCATGCAGCACATAGGAGACACTTTGGTAGTCTTCCTTCCTCCAAAGTCCCCAAGACACTCTCATCATGGATCTTTCTTTTTGTATCCTAGCACGTACCACCTACATGCCTGTGCAGCAGCTAGGCACACATGAAACTCAGAGCTCTCTGAAGGGATTCAAGTGGACCCAAGATGACAGGCACCTAGAAACAAAGCACAATGAGCATTTGTCACTTGTCCCACCAGGATCTCTAAAGCATATCCCCTCCCCTCACTAACTCCCCCTAGACCAATCCACACCAAGGTCCTCTGAGGATGCACTTTGCAAATTCTCAAGGTGCCTTAAAAATTCTCTCCAAGTGCTCACTGCCAGAGCATGATGACAACTGCCTGGCTATCTATCTATCTATCTATCTATCTATCTATCTATCTATCTATCTATCTATCTATTTATCTATCTATCTATCCATCCATCTTCTGTCTGTTTGTCTGTCTGTCTGTCTTTTTTTCTACCTCCCTACCTTACTAAATATCTACCTGCCTACCATCTACTTACACCCCTCCTACTATCTTTTTTTGGTTTGCCAATATATACACTTCCAGGTACATTCTCTAGAGCAGAAGCACCTCTCTGTTTACCAGATGGTGAATACCATGGTCATTTGTGAAATGCTTTTTACTATTCAACAGCAAGTCTTTTTTCATAAGCACTAAGAGTCTCCAGAGGACTACCCCTGCACTGTTGAGAGCTTAAGTCACAGCTGATGGAAGAAGAGTCCTCTAACAACCTCCAGGAAAGAAGCCTGCCATTGCTTTCCACTTCTTCCTCTTTACCAAGCTTACTGGTGGCATTGCTCTGAGACTACCTAGATAGCTCTTTCTATCCAAGAAGGCCTGCTCATAGTTCTTAGTGGTTCAAGGACCACAATGCCCCAAAAGGGAAGGGTACTACCACCCTCCATATTATTTATTGCTAAACAATTGCCTCGTCCATCAGCCAAGAAACAATTTCACTGCTGTCCCTCTCAGAACTTTCTACACATTGTGGCCACCCAAGTTATGGCCTGGGCACATATACAGCCTTTATGGTTTTCTCTACATTCAAACCTGACCTTCCCAGACAATGATGAGCTCAACATCAAAAAAAAAATGATATACCCTCGTCACAAACTGGACCTGCTTCACAGACATCAGGGGTGTAGTTTCCTCATTAGAGGACACACAGCAAATAGATACATAGAAACACACAAACACACACAGAGTGTGTGAGAGAGAAAGAGACAGACAGACAGACAGATAAACAGTCAGAGACAGAGACACACAAAGTCAGAGACAAGGACAGAGAGAGACAGAGACAAGACAGAGAGAGATATTTTTGAGAACTGAGACTGTCCATCTGTTAATTCCAGAACCATATCTATTTTCCTAGAAATCCCTAAACATGGCAGAGAAAGGCAAGTATCTTTTGAGCTTTCATCCTGGCTCATCTTTCTGGATATTAAGGAAGGTCACCTAGTCAGGAAAAGCCCAGACTATTCTGCTAGTTTCTGTGTCAGGTCTCAAAGGCAGAAAGCTTTCAAGGTATCCAGGTTGTGTAGTTCCCAGGCAGCCGGGGATGTTTAAGACACCCATTAGATTAGACCATACTCTGGCTGTTTCTACTCACTTTGACCCCAAGAAAAGACACTGTCTAGGCACCTTGCCCACTTTGGGCACACCTTGAGGTTGCTTGTATAGGATGATGGTGGAGCCTCCCATAACATTGAAAGGTTGTGGGGACTTGTGTAATTTTCTGACAGGCCTGAGACTCCTACCACTACCTGAAGCACAGCTCCAGGAGAGAACCTTTTTAAAAAAAGGAAAGTCAGAGATAACAATCCTAGACCTAGGAAGGGGCTGATGTAGGGTTAAGGTTGGCAGAGAGAACATTGACTGCTTAAAGATATCTGGCCAAATATGCTACCTAGCCCTGAGATTTTGAGATACCTCAGAGAAGCAGACTAGCCTGATTCCACACCCTGACTCTCTGTGTGTTAGTAACAAGGGGACTTGGAGGTACAAAGGGCATCCTGTAATGCAGCTGATGGGCAGCCTGAAACAAAATCAAGGGAGAGCTGGATCACTCTGATAAACAGGGACAAACAGGACAGGTCACGCATAAGAAGCCAGATGCAGCTTGGTTGCAGATGCCTGTGTAGAGAGGTCCCTTGACTCTTTGCAACCCAAGATGTCTTCCTGCAATGTGCTCAGGACCTGGGAGGCTGTGCTTCCTGAGTCAGGCTAGCCAAACCTGGTTTCACAGGCCCTGTTCTCTGGTTAGCTAGATCCTGCTTGCTCACTGGCCACTCCTAAGCCAAGATTCCCTCAGGAGGCCCTAGTTTCACCTGTGTAGCCAAAATAGAGCAGTTCCCAAGCAGGTCTGCCACCATGTTCAGAGAAGCACAGGGATGTACAGAAGAAAACCTCAAAAGAATTTGGCTTGATGGCAGTAGAGCACTGAGAATGCCAACTGACAGGCTGCATGAGCAATCTCCCTCTTTCCTTCCTAAGGCAAAAAATGGCAACCAGCTGTAACCTGCTGAAAAATCATGCCCAAGCACTGGGGCTTCCACTGGCCAGAGGTGGGTGTCCATGTAGGACACTGGGGATGCCTAAGCCATATTTTTGTATGTTGTTGGATAGGGGGTGTGTCTGCCTCTGTGTGTGTGTGTGTGTGTGTGTGTGTGTGTGTGTGTATGTGTGTGTGTCTATGCATGCTCCTGCACCTCTGTGTGTGCATGCTTTCTCTTGCCTATAAAGTTCAGAAATATGGATGTGGGTGCATAAGTGTAAGGGAACAGGAGGGTGCACATGGCAAAGAGGGAAGGGTCACACATCACATGCACTTTTCAACAGCAGGGCACCTGCCAGCCCCTGAAGGGAACAGCAGGAGCCTGGTGAGCACTAAGAGGCCTGAGCAGGTAATTGAAACAGATCCTAATGGAGCCCTACCTAAAACCTGTGCCAATCTGGACCCTAGGGCCAGAGCCTCAGAAGCAAACTCCTGGACATGAGGACCACTGATTGCCCATCCAGAAAACTGAAACTGGGCCTGGCCCAGGGATTGATCCAGCAACTACCTTCATGAACCCACCCACACTGGGGTGCCCAAAAGCTGACAGCCAGTTCTTTTTTTGGAAATAAAGACTCAGCAGTCCATGGGCACATGCTCTAAAGTTGCCAGATCAAAGCACACAGACAAGAAGGCCATTCAAGGATGATCCTAGGCTGGTAGGGCACACTGATGGTGGACTAGACATCTTGGGGTACAGGGGAAGTTGTACAGTGGCCACAAAGCATGAGAGTATAAAATCAACCCTCTCCATGAATACTAGTCCCAGCAATGGCTTCCCACCTAGCAGCAGGAGGCTCCTTACTAGACCAAGGGCAATGGGTGGGCTGCTCTGTGTGTCCCTGAGGCCTTTCTTTGACTGAGCCTAGAGTGTGGTGGGAGATGAAAAGAAGGGCCCCCCAAAAACTTTGGTCTACTTACCTAAGTACACAGGTTGGTATCTGAGGTACCACTAATATGACTTCTAGTTGATGCTGCCCCCAAAAGTCATCCAATCATCTGTTGACCTCAGAGGCCCAGAGGGGCTGGTGGCCCACTTCCACAATCTCATCTGCAGGCTATGTAGTACCCTGAGCTGAGAACAAGGACATATCAAAAGAAGACATGAATATTCCATTTCTAACTGCCCCCTTGACAAACAGACTCTGGCCTCAGGTCCCCAATTCTAAGCTCCTACTAAATAAGCATCTCCAGGCAACTGACCAGAAAACCAGGCAACCATTTTGAGCTAATTCCAGCTTCCTCAAAATCTCTCTTCTCTCTCTAACCCTCCACCCTACCTTTACCACACACCAGCCCTTCACCAAACAACATGGAGCACCAGATGACACTTTGCTATATCCTTCCTTCCTCCAAAGTCTCCCAGTTGCTTTCACAATGGATCCTTCTTTCTGTATCCTAGTACACACCCACCTACCTACCTGTGCATGGGCTAGCCACGCATGCAACTCAGATCTCTCTAAAGGAATTCAAGTGGACACAAGATGACAAGCACCTAGATACAAAGCACTATGGGTATTGATCACTTGTCCCACCAGGATCCCTGTAGCACATGTCTTTCCCTCACCAACAACTTCTAGACCAATTCACATCAAGGTTCTCTGAGGGTGACCATTGGAAATTCTCAACATGCATTCAAACATTCTCTGCAAGTGCTCACTACCACAGTATGATAACAACTGGCTGACTATCCACCTAACTATGTAATTATCTATCTTTGTATCTATCTTTATATCTATCTTTATATCTACCTATGTATCTACCTATGTATCTGCCTATGTATCAACCTATGTATCTATGTATCTATCTGTGTATCTATGTATCTATGTATCTATGTATCTATGTATCTATGTATCTATGTATCTATGTATCTATCTATGTATCTATCTATGTATCTATCTATGTATCTATCTATGTATCTATCTATCTATCTATCTATCTATCTATCTATCTATCTATCTATCTTTTTCCTGCCTATCTTCTTACTTATAAACCTCCTCCTATCTCTTTCAGATCGCCAATATATACACTTCCAGGCACAATTTCGAGGGCAGAAGCACCTCTCTGTTTATGAAATGATGAATGCCATGGTCACTTTTGAAATGCTTTCACTATCCACCAGCAAGCCTTCCTTTCATGAGCACTGAGAGTTTCCAGAGGTCCACCCCTGCACTGTTGGGAGCTTAAGTCAGAGCTGATATAAGAAGACCCCCTAAAATCATCCAGGGGGGAAGCCTGCCATTGCTTTGCACTTCTCCCACACTACCAAGCTTCCTGGAGGCATCTGCACTGATATAACCAAAAGAGCTCTCCATCCAGGCAAGCCTGCTCTGAGTTCTCAGAGGTGCAAGGTCACCCAACACCCCAAAGAAATAAGTGATCTGCCACCCTTCATAATATTTATTACCAAGAAATTTTCTCATCTATCCGCTAAAACAGAAGTACCATCAGGAACTATTCTCCTGCTGTTCCCCCCCCCCCCCCCGGTTTTCTACACCTAATGCCCACTAATGCTGTGGGCTGGGCATACATACAGCGTTAGGGTTTATTCTACATCCAAAAATTGCCTTCCCAGACAAGGCTCAAAACCATAAGAAATGATACAATATGAATCTAAACTGGACCTGCTTCAGAGCCATCAGGGGCCTAATTTCTTGACTGGAGGACACAGAGCAAACAGATAAATAGAAACACACCCACACATACACAGCCAGAGAGAGAGAGAGAGAGAGAGAGAGAGAGAGACAGACAGACAGACAGACAGACAGACAGACAGACAGACAGACAGTGACAAAGAGAGACAGAGAGAAACTCTGAACTCCCAGTTTTCTGGGATCTGAGACTGTTCATCTTTTAATTCCGGAACAATGTCTAGTCTTCCAGAAATTCCTGGATATGGCAGAGAAGGCCAGCTGGCTTTTCAGCATTCATCCTGTCTCACCTCTCTGCATGTTAGGGAAGGTAAGCTAGTGAAGAGAAGCCCAGACTCAGTGGCCTGTTTGTGTGTCAGTCATCTGAGCCAGGAGGTCTTTAAGGGACCTGGCCAGGAGGGTTCCCTGGCAGCCTGAGCTGTTATGGACACACTAGGGACTACAGCATACTCTGGCTGTTTTAATCACTTTGACCCCAAGCCAAGGCAATGCCTAGGCTCCTTGAGCCCTTGGGTCACAGCATGAGGTTGCTTGCATAGGATGATGGGAAAGCTCCCATACCATTGAAGTGTTCTGGAGACTTGGGTGATTTTCTTCCAGGCCTGAGAACCTTACCCCCACCTGAAGCACAGCCTGATGAAAGAGCCTTTTCTTACAAAAAAAGAAAGCCAGAGATAACAACCATAGACCTAGGAAGGGGTCGAGGTGGGGCTGGGGTTGGCAGGGAGGACATTAATTGCTTAAGAATATCTTGCCACAATAGCTATTAAGCACTAAGATGTATAGACAGCCAGAGAAGCAGAGTAGCCTGATCCCACAACCTGACTCTTTGTGGGTTAGTAACAAGGTGACATGGGGGTGTGAGAGACATCCTGTAAGGCAGCTGCTGGGCAGCCTCAAACAAAAGCAAGGGGAACCCACATTACTCTGATGAACAGGGATGGGAATCACAAGTCACCCACAAGAACCCAGATGCATCCCTCCATGCAGATGTCTGTGTAGAGAGATCCTGTCACTCTGTAAAACCTAAGTTGTCCTCCTGCACTGCACTCAGGACCAGGGAGGCTGTGCTTCCTGAGTCAGGCTAGCTAAAACCTGTGTCGCAGGCCCTGTCCCCTATTCAGCTGGATCCTATCTACACACAGGCATTTCCTTGGGCCAAGAAGCCTTAAGAAGGCCCTAGTCAGCCAGAATAGAGTGGCTCCCAAGTGGGTCTACCTCCATGTTCAGAGAGTCACAGGGATGGGCAGGAGGAATTCACAAAACAATTACACTTGATGGCAATAGAAAAAAAAATACCAACTTTCAGGCTGTATATGCACACTCCCACTCTGCTTCCTAAGGTAAAAAATGCCAACCAGATACCACTAGCTGCCAAAATTCTGACCATTCACTGTGAATTCCACATGCCAGAGGTGGGTGTCCATGCAGGACACTGTGGATGCCTAAACTGTTTTTGTATGTTGTTGCATGGTGTGAGTGTGTGTGTGTGTGTGTGTATGTGTGTGTGTGTGTGTACATGCACACACATGCAAGCATGCTTTGTCACCTCTGTGTGTGCATGCTCTCTCCTGCCTATAAAGTTCATTAATATGGATGTGAGTGCATAAGTGTCGGGGAACATGAGGTTGTGCATGGTGAAGATGGAAGGTTCACCCATCACAGATGCTCCTCAACTGTAGGGAACCTGCCAGCCATTTAAGGTTCCAGCAAAAGGGTGTCAAGCACTAACAGTCATGAGCAGGTACTTGCAAAGGATCCTGTGGGAGCCCTACATAAACCCTTGCAGATCTGGACCCTAGGGGCAGAGCCTTAGAAACAAATGCCTTGTCTTGAGGACAAGGAACTGACCTCGCCACTCAGTCCCCAGCCAGGACACTGCAAGAAGGCCTGGTTGGGAACTGATTAATCCATCACCTACCTGCCTGATTCTCCCCACATGGGGGTCCCCTAAAGCTTACAACCAGTTCTCTTCTTAGGGATGCAGACCCCATGGTTTCTGGGAACACTTTCTCACTTCCCAGGTTGAGGCACCTACCCAAGAAGGCCCTCCCAGGTTGAAGCTCAGCTGATAGGGTACCGTGGTGGTGAGTCACAGAGCTCAGGGAATAGGAGAAGTTGAGCAGAGGCCGCACAGGTTGGGGTTGGGGAACCAACCTTTTCCATGTTTACTATTCCCAACACTGGATTCCCAGAGAGGAGTAGGAGGCCCTTCACTGGACACAGGGCAATGAGTGGGCCCTTCTTTGTTTCCCTGATGCCTTCAATTTCCCTGTAGTGAGCCCAGTTTGTGTTGGGAAATGAAAAAAAGTTGGTATCTCAGGTAACCCTCAATATGAGTTCTGGTGAATGCTGCCCCCCAAAAGTCATCCAGTAATCTGTACACATCATAGACCCAGAGGGGCTGACTGCCTACTTCCATAATCATGCCTGCAGGCCACTTAGCACCCAGAAATGAGGACAAGGACATATCAAATGAAGATATGATTATTCCATCCCAACCTGCAGCTTACCAACCAGGCCCTGGCCTTGGGCCACCAATTCTAAGCACCTACTAAGTAAGCATCTCCAGTCAACTGACCAGGAAACCAGGCAACCATTATGAGCTAATTGCAGCCCCCTCACAATCTCTTTTTTCTCTCTAATCCCCCACCCTACCTTCACCACACCTTCTCACTTCAGCAATCACCATGCAGCACTTAGGAGAGACTTTGCTATTCTCCTTCCTCCAAAGTCTCTAAGTCACTCTCACCATAGATTTTTTTTCTGTATCCTATCACACACCCACCTACCTACCTGTGCAGGGGCTAGGCATGCATGCAACTCAGAGATCTCTGAAGGAATTCAAGTGGACCCAAGATGACAGGCACCTAGACACAAAGCACAAGGAGCATTTATCACTTGACCCACAAAGATACCTGCAGCACATTCACTCCCTTTACCAACTCCTCCTTGACCAAGTCACACCAAGGTCCTCTGAGGGTTCTCATTTGAAATTCTCAAGATGCCTTCAAATATTCTCTCCAAGTGCTCACTGCCACAGCATGATAACAACTGCCTGGCTATACGTCTATCTATGGATCTGTCTATGTATCTATCTATCTATCTACCTACCTATCTATCTATCTATCTATCTATCTATCTATCTATCTATCTATCTATCTGTCTGTCTGTCTATCTTTTTCTTACCTCCATACATTACTACATATCTACCTACCTACCTACCTACTTACACACCTCTTACTATCTCTTTTAGCTCGCCAATATAAACACTTGCAGGTACATTTTCTAGGGCAGAAGCAACACTCTGTTTACCAGATGATAAATACCATTGTCATTTGTGAAATGCTTTTCACTATCCACCATCGAGTCTTTTTTTCATGAGCACTGAGAGTCTCCAGAGGACTACCCCTGCAATGCCCAGAGCTTAAGTCACAGCTGGTGTAAGAAGACCTCTCTAACAACCTCCAAGAAAGAAGCCTGCCATTGCTTTCCACTTCTGCCTCCCTACCAAGCTTCCTGGAGGCATCTGTTCTGATACTACCAAGAGAGCTCTTTCTATCCAGGAAGGCCTGCTTTGAGTTTTCAGAGGTGCAAGGCCCACAACCCCATAAAAGGAAGGGTCCTGCCACCCTCCATATTATTTATTGCTAAGCAATTGTCTCATCCATTTAGCAAGAAACAACTTTTCTTGCCAATTTGGACCCTAGGGGCAGAGCCTCAGAAACAAATTCCTGGACTTGAGGACCAGTAACTGATCCTGCCCACTTAGTGACCATCCAGGACACTGGAAATGGTATGGCCCAGAGATTGATACAGTACCTACTTGCCTGACCCCACCCAGATGGGAGTCTCCCTAAAGCATGCAGCCAGTTCTCTTTTAGGGGATGCAAAATTCTCTTTCCAGACACACTCTCTCAAGATTTTAGGTCAAGGCAGCCAGCCAAGAAGGCTCTCCTAGGATTATCCTCAGCTGGTAGGGTACCCTGGTGGTAGATACAGTGAGCTAGGGGAACTAGAGAAGTGGAACAGAGGCCGCACAGAATGGAGGACGGGAACCAATCTTTTCCATTAGCACTACTCCCAATAATGGCTTCCCACCTAGCAGGAGGAGGCTCTGCACTGGACCCAGGGCAATGGGTGGGATGCTCTGTGTTTCCATGAGGCCTTCAGTTTCCCTGGCCTGAGCCTAGAGTGAGGTGGCAGATGAAAAGAAGGGTCCCCTGAAAACTTTGTTCTTCTTACCCAGGCACACAGGTTGATATCTCAGTTACCCCTCAATATGAGTTCTGGTAGATGCTGTCACACAAAGTCATCTGATCATCCATCCACCTCAGAGGCCCAGAAGGGCTGGCCACCCACTTCCAAAAAATCACCTGCAGGACACCTAGCATCCTGAGCTGAGGACAAGGACATATAAAAGGAAGAAATAAATATTCCATCCCAACTTGCCTCCTTGAAAAACGGGCCCCCGTCTTGGCCCCCAATTCTAAGCGTCTATTAAGTAAGCATATTCAGGTTTACAGGAAACCAGGACACCATTATGAGTTAATTCCAGCTCCTTCAAAATCACTCTCCTCTTTTTAACACTCCAACCCACCTCCACCACACCCCAGCTCTTCAGCCAGCAAACACCATGCAGCAATCATGGGACGTTTTCTATCCTTCCTTCCTCCAAAGTCCCCAAGTCATTCTCACCATGAATCTTTCTGTATCCTAGTACATACCGACCTACCTACCTGTGCAGGGGCTAGGCATGCATGCAACTTAGAGCTCTCTAAAGGGAAGCATGTAGAACCAAGATGACAGGCACATAGACACAGACCTCAATAAGCATTTATCATTTGTCCTACCAGGATCCCTTCAGCATATTCCCTCCCCTAACCAACTTCTCCTAGACAAATTCACACCAAGGTCCTCTGAGGGTGCCCATTGGAAACTCTCAAGGTGCTTTCAAACATTGTCTCCAAGTGCTCACAACCAGACTATGATAGCAAATGATTGGCAATCTACCTGCCAATGTATGTATGTATGTATGTATGTATGTATGTATGTATGTACCTACCTACCTTCCTATGTATGTATGTATGTATGTATGTATGTATGTATGTATGTATCTATCTATCTATCTATCTATCTATCTATCTATCTATCTATCTCCAAATACCTACCTATCTACCTACATACCTACCTATGTACTTACATGCCTTCTACTTTCTTTTTGTGACTCGCCAATATATACACTTCCAGTTATATTTTCTAGGGCAGAAGCACCTCTCTGTTTACCAGATGATGCATGCCACGGTCATTTGCGAAATGCTTTTTACTATCAACCACAAGCTTTTCTTTCATGAGCACTGAGAATCTCCAGACATCCACCCCTGCATTGTTGAGAGCCTAAGTCACAGCTGGTAGAAGAAGACCCCTCCACAAACCTTCAGAAGAGAATCCTGACATTGCTTTCTACTTTTCCCTTCCCACCAATCTTCCTGGAGGCATTTGCTCTGATACAACCAAGAGAGCTATTTCTATCCAGGCAGGCCTATTCTGAGTTCTAAGAGGTACATGGCCCACAACCCCAAAAAACAGTTGCTCCTGCCACTCTCCATAGTACTTAAACAATTATCTCATCCATCTACCAAGACAGAAGTACTATCAGAAACAATTCTTCTGCTGCTCCCTTGGGCCTCTCTACACCTTGTGTCCACCCAAGCTATGGCCTGGGCACATATACAGCCTTAAGGGTTTTCCCTATATCCAACCTTACATTCCCAGACAATGCTGAGCTCAACACCATAAGAAATAATACACGCTGGGCATAACTGGACCTGCCTCAGAACCAATAAGGGCGTATTATCCTCACTAGAGGACAAACAGCGAATAGTTACATAGAAACACAAACACATATGTTGGGGCCTAGGCTGGCCCACTTTGGGCAGCCTAAAATGTTGTGGCCCTCTCCACTCCACACTTGGTGGCCACTGTTTCCTGGCACAAGCTGCCTCTCCAGTCTTCGGGTAAGGGTTCAGCAAAAGAGAGAGTGAGGACAGACTCGAAAAATGGAGACCAGACAGACTGTGATTCAATCCCATTTACTCTTCAGTCTCTCTTCCAAGTCCACATCCCAAGTCTCGAGTTCTAGTTCCTAGTTGTACTCAATCTAGTTCCTAGTTGTACACCTTCTAGTTCCTAGTTGTACTCTTTTTGTTCTCTTCCGAGTGTCTTATGTCTACTCCTACTCCTAGGATTATTGAAGAGCCTCAAAGACCATTGATGGGTTCTGGAGACTTGGGTGATTTTCTGACAGGCCTGGGACACCTATCCCCACCTGAAGCACAAATCCAGGAGAGAACCTTTTCAAAACAAGGAAAGTCAAAGATAACAACCCTAGACATAGGAAGGGGCTGAGGTAGGTTTAAGGTTGGCAGGGAGAATATTAACTGCTAAGGGTATCTGGCCAAATATCCTAACTAGCCCTGAGATTTTGAGATACCTCAGAGAAGCAGACTAGCCTTATCACACACCCTGACTCTCTGTGGGTTAGTAACAAGGGCAAGTGAGGGTACAAAGGACATCCTGTAAGGCAGCTGATGGGCAGCCTCAAACAAAAGCAAGGGGGACCTGGATAACTCTGATGAACAGGGACAAACAGGATAGGTCACCCACAAGAAGCCAGATGCAGCTTGGTTGCAGATGACTGTGTAGAGAAGTCCCTTGACTCTGTGCAACCTAAGATGTCCTCCTGCAATGTGCTCAGGTCCTGGGAGGCTGTGGTTCCTGAATCAGGCTAGCCAAACCTGGTTTCACAGGCCCTGTTCTCTGGTCAAATGGATCCTGCTCACTCACAGGCCTCTCCTAAGCCAAGAAGCCCTCAGGAGGCCCTAGTTTCACCTGTGTAGCCAAAATAAAGCAGCTTCCAAGCAGATTTGCCACTGTGTTCAGAGAGGCACAGGGATGTGCAGGAGGAATCCTCAAAAAATTCAGCTTGATGGCAGAAGAGCACTGAGAATGCTAACTGCCTGGCTGCATGAGCATTCTCCCTCCTTCCTTCCTAAGGCAAAAAAAGGCAACCAGCTGTAACCTGCTGAAAAATCATGCCCAAGCACCGGGGCTTCCACTGGCCAGAGGTGGGTATCCATGCAGGACACTGGGGATGCCTAAGCCATGTTTTTGTATGTTGTTGAGTAGGGGGTGTGTCTGACTGTGTGTTCACCCTTGTGTGTGTGTGTGTGTGTGTGTTTGTGTGTGTATGCATGCTTCTGCACCTCTGTGTGTGCATGCTGTCTCCTGCCTATAAGGTTCAGAAATATGGATGCAGGTGCATAAGTGTTGGGGAACAAGAGGGTGAGCATGTCAGAGAGAGAAAGGTCACCCATTATACCCACTCTTCAACAGCTGGGAACCTGCTAGCAACTAAGGTGTATGGCAGGAGGCTGATGAGCACTAAGAGGCCTGAGTAGGTACTTGCAACAAAACCTGTTGGAGCACTACCTAAAGCCTGTGCCAATATGGACCCTAGGAGCAGAGCCCCAGAAGCAAACTCCTGGACTTGAGGACCAGGAGCTGATCCCACCCACTGAATGCCCAGCCAGGACACTGAAACTGGGCCTGGCCCAGAGATTGATTTAGCAAATAGATGCATGACCCCACCCACACTGGTGTGCCCAAAAGCTGACAGCCAGTTTTCTTTTTGGAGCTACAGACTCAGCAGTCACTGGGAACATGCTCTATAGTTGCCAGATCAAGGTACCCAGACAAGAAGGCCATCCTCGAATGGTAGGGCACCCTGGTGGTGGACTAGAGATCTTGGAGTACAGAGGAGGTTGAAGATACCCACATGGTGTGGGGTTGTGGAGCCAACCTTTTACATGGGTACTAGTCCCAAAACTGGCTTTCTGCCTAGCAGCAGGAGGCTCTAAATTGGGCCCAGGGCAATGTGTTGGGCTGCTCTGTGTGTCCCTGACATTTTTAGTTTCCCTGAACTGAGCCCAGAATGTGTTGGGAGATGAAAAGAAGGTTCCACCATAAAAACCTTGGCCAACTTACTCAGGTTGGATTCTCAGGTACCTCTAAATATGATTTCTAATGGATGCAGCCCCTCAAAGTCATCTAGTCATTTGTCCACCCAGAAGCTCAGAGGGGCTGGCTGCCCACTTTCACAATCTCACCTGCAGGCCACCTAGCATGCTGACCTGAGGACAAAGACATATCAAAAAAACAAATGAATATTTTATCCCACCCTGCCACCTTGACAACTAACCCCTGACCTCGGCCCCCAATTCTAAGCCCCTACTAAGTAAGCATCTCCAGTCAACTGACCAGGAAACTAGGGAACCATTATGAGCTATTTCCAGCTCCCTCACAATCTCTCTCCTCTCTGTAACCCTGCACCCCACCTCCAGCACACCGCACCCATTCACCAACAACCATGCAGCACTCAGGGGACACTTTGCTCTCCTTTTTTTCCAAAGTCCCCAAGTCACTCTCACCACAGATCTTTCTCTGTGTCCTAGCACACATTGTCATTTGTGAAATGTTTTTCACTGTCCACCAGCAAGCCTTCCTTCTTTGAGCACTGAGAGTCTCTAGAGGTGCATTGCACTGTAGAGAGCTTAAGTCACAGCTGCATGGTGCTCAGGCCTTGGAGGCTGTGCTTCCCTAGTCAGGATAACCAAACCTGACGTTGCAGGCCCTCCTCTCTGAAAACCTGAAACTTGTTAACCCACAAGTCTTGCCTGGACATAGAAGTCCACAGGAGTCCCTAGTCCAGCCTGTGCAGCCAGAATAGACTGGCTAGAAGCATGGCTGCCACTATGTCCATGGGCACGTATATGCAATCTTGCAAGTGAGAATGCTCCTGCACTTCCGTGTGTGCATGCTTTCTCCTGCTTATAAGGTTTAGAATTACAGATTTTGGTCCATAAGTGTCGGGAAAAAGAGGTTGTGCATGGTGGAGATGGAAGAGTCACATATCATGGGCACTTCTCAACTGCAGGACATCTGCCAGCCACTGAAGGGTGCAGCAGGAGAGAGTCAAGCACTAATAGGTGTCAGCTTGTACTTGCAAAGAATCCCATGAGAGCCCTACCTAAACCTCATGCTAATCTGGACACTAGGGGCAGAGCATCAGAATCAAAGGCCTGGACTTGTAGCCCTCATGGAAATATTAGTTCTCCTTCCTTCCTGTCAAGAGCTTAAGTAATAGCTGGTAGTAAAAGACCCCACTAACAACCACCAGGAGAGAAGCCTTACATGGCTTTCTTCTTCTCTATTCCCATTAAGCTTCCTCCAGGTATCTGCTCTGAATCATACAAGACACCTACCTGCCTGACTCCATCTACATGGGTATCTCCTAAAGCTGACAGCCAGTTCTCTTCTTGTGGATGCAGACTCTATGGTTTCTGGCCACACTCTCTTACTTCCCAGGTCAAGGGAACCAGCCAAGAAGGCCCTCTTAGAATGATCCTCATCTGATAAGGCACCTGTGTGGTGGAGTCAGAGCTCAGGAGACAGGGGAAGTTGAACAGAGTTCACAGGGGGAGTTGGGGAATCAACCTTCTCCATTGGCATTAGTCTCAACACTGGCATTCCACATAGCAGCAGGAGGCACTGCACAGGACACATGGCACTCCATGGGCTGCTCTGTACATCCATGAGGCCTTCAATTTCCATGGATTGAGCCCAGAGTGTGGTGCGAGATGAAAAGTAGGGCCCCCACAAAATCCTAGGTCTACTTACCCAGTCACACAGGTTGGTATCTCAGGTATCCATCCATATGAGTTCTGGTAGATGCTGCCTCACAAAGTCATCCAAACATCTGTTGACCACAAATGCCCAGAGGGTCTTGCTGCCCACTTCCAAAGTCTCACCTGAATTCCAGCTTGCACAATGAGCTGAGGACAAGGACATATCTAAACATGAAGTGAATATTTCATCTCCACCTGCCCCCTTGAAAACCAAGCTCTGGCCTTGGGCCCAAAATTCTAAGCACCTACCAAATAAGCATCTCCGGGCAACTGACCAGGATACCTGGCAACCATTATGAGCTAATTCAGGCTCCCTCAGAATCTCTCTCCTCTCTCAAACCCTCCACCCCACCTCCATCACACCCCAGCTATTCAACAACTACCATGGAGCACTGTGTGGACACTTTGATCTTCTTCCTGCCTCTAAAGTCCCCAAGTCAGGCTCACCATGGATCCTTCTTTCTGTATCCTAGCACACACTCAAGTATCTACCTGATCAAAAGTTAGGCATGCATGTGACTCAGAGCTCTCTGAAAGGATTCAAGTGGACCCAAGGTGACAGGCACCTAGACACAAAGCACAATGAGCATTTATCGCTTGTCCCAGCAGGATCCCTGCAGCACATCCCCTCCACTCACCAACTCCTCCTAGACCAATTCACCCCAAGCTCCCTTAGGGTGTCCGATAAATATTCTCAAGGTGCCATCAAACTTTCTCCGCAAGTTGCTCACTCCCACAGCATGATAACTACTAGCTGGCTAGGTATGTAACTGTCTGTCTGTCTACTTGACGGTCTGTCTGCCTGTCTGTCTGTCTGTCTGTCTGTCTATTTATCTATATGCCTATCATTAATCTATTTGTCTACCTCTTTACTTATTTTTTATACCTACTTATCTATATATCTACCTGCCATGCTACATACCTACCTACCTACATACCTACCTACCTACCTACGTACATACACACCTCTTAATAACTCCTTTTGTGTCACCAATACATACACTTCCAGTGACATTTTCTAGAGAAGAATCCCCTTTCTGTTTACCAGATAATAAGTGCCATTGTCATTTGTGAAATATTTTTCACTAACCACCAGCAAGCCATCGTTTTTTGAGCACTGAGAGTACCCAGGGGTCCAATGCACGGTAAAGAGCTTAAGTCACAGCTGCATGGTGCTCAGGCCTGGGAGGCTGTGCTTCCCTAGTCAGGATACCCAACCCTGATGTTGCAGGCCCTCCTCTCTGGTCAGCTGAACCTTGCTCACGCACATGTCTCCCCTGGACCTAGAAGTCCACAGGAGGCCCAAGTCCAGCCTGTGCAGCCAGAATAGACTGGCAACAAAGCAGGTCTGCCACTATGTTCATGGGCACATACATGTGATCTTGCAAGAGAGAATGTCCCTGCACTTCTCTGTGTGCACAATTTCTTCTGTGTATAAGGTTTGGAAATATGAATTTTGGTCCATAAGTGTCAGGGGAAGAGGAGGTTGTGCATGGTGGAGATGGAAGAGTAACCCATCACAGGTGCTTCTCAACTGCAGGACATCTGCCAGCCACTTAAGGGTCCAGCAGGAGAGAGTCAAGCACTAAGAGGCGTCAGCTTGTACTTGTAAAGAATCCCATGAGAGCCCTACCTAAACCTCATGCTAATCTGGACCCTAGGTGCAGAGCATCAGAATCAAAGGCTTGGACTAGAGGACCAGGAGCAGAGCCCACCCACTCGGTGCCCAGCCAGAACACTGGGATTGGGCCAGGCACAGAAATCGATCCAGCCTGAGGCTGCCTGACTTTTCCCACACAAAGGTTCCCTAAGCTCAAAGCCAGTTCTCTTTTTTGAAGAGGCAGACTCCTCTGTCCTTGGTTACACTCTAACAAGATGCCAGGTAAAGGCACCCAGATAGAAAGCTCTCCCAGGATGATTCTTAGCTCCTAGGGCAGCCAGGTGATAGAATCAGAGCTCAGGGAACAGGGTTATGTGAACAGAGGCCACAGGGGGAGTTGGGGAACCAACCTTCTCCATTGGCATTAGTCTCAACACTTGCATCCCACATAGCAGCAGGAGGCACTACACTGGACACATGGCACTCTATGGGCTGCTCTGTGCATCCACGAGGCCTTCAGTTTGCCTGGATTGAACCCAGCATGTGGTGGGAGATGAAAAATAGGGCCCCCACAAAAACCTTGGTCTACTTACCCAGTCACACAGGTTGGTATCTCAGGTATCCATCCATATGAGTTCTGGTAGATGCTGCCTCACAAAGTCATCCAATCATCTATTGACCACAAACGCCCAGAGGGTCTTGCTGCCCACTTCCAAAGTCTCACCTGAATTCCAGCTAGCATGATGAGCCGAGGACAAGGACATATCTAAACATGAAGTGAATATTTCATCTCCACCTGCCCCCTTGAAAACCAAGCTCTGTCCTCGGCCCACAATTCTAAGCACCTACCAAATAAGCATCTCCGGGCAACTGACCAGGATACCTGGCAACCATTATGAGCTAATTCAAGCTCCCTCAGAATCTCTCTCCTCTCTCAAACCCTCCACCCCACCTCCATCACACCCCAGCTATTCACCAACTACCATGGAGCACTGTGTGGAACTTTGATCTTCTTCTTGCCTCTAAAGCCCCCAAGTCAGGCTCACCATGGATCCTTCTTTTTGTATCTTAGCACACACTCAAGTATCTACCTGATCAAAGTTAGGCACACATGCAACTCAGAGCTCTCTGAAGGGATTCAAGTGGACCCAAGGTGACAGGCACCTAGACACAAAGCACAATGATCATTTATCGCTTGTCCCAGCAGGATCCCTGCAGCACATCCCCTCTGCTCACCAACTACTCCTAGACCAATTCACAACAATGTCTTCTGAGGGTGCCCGATAAAGATTCTCAAGGTGCCATCAAATTTTCTCTGCAAGTTGCTCACTCCCACAGCATGATAACTACTAGCTGGCTATGTATGTAACTGTCTGTCTGTCTGTCTGTCTGTCTGTCTATTTATCTATATATCTGTCTTTAATCTATTTGTCTATCTCATTACTTATTTTTTTATACTTACTTATCTATATATCTACCTGTCATCCTACCTATCTACCTACTTACCTACCTACCTACGTACATACACACCTCTTAATTACTCCTTTTGTGTCACCAATACATACACTTCCAGTGACATTTTCTAGAGAAGAATCCCCTTTCTGTTTACCAGATGATAAGTGCCATTGTCATTTGTGAAATATTTTACACTAAACAACAGGAAGCCCTCGTTTCTTGAGGACTGAGAGTCTCCAGACATCCTTTGCACTGTAGAGAGCTTAGTTCACAGCTACATGGTGCTCAGGCCTGAGAGGCTGTGCTTCCCTAGTCAGGATACCCAAACCTGATGTTGCATGCCATCCTTTCTGGTCAGCTGAACCTTGCTCACTCGCATGTCTCCCCTGGACCTAGAAGTCCACAGGAGGCCCAAGTCCAGCCTGTGCAGCCAGAATAGACTGGCAAAAAGCAGGTCTGCCACTATGTTCATGGGGACATATATGAGATCTTGCAAGAGAGAATGCTCCTGCACTTCTCTGTGTGCACAATTTCTCCTGTGTATAAGGTGTGTAAATATGGATTTTGGTCCATAAGTGTCATGGGAAGAGGAGGTTGTGCATGGTGGTGATGGAAGAGTCACCCATCAAAGGTGCTTCTCAACTGCAGGACATCTGCCAGCCCCTGAAGGGTGCAGCAGGAGAGAGTCAAGCACTAAGATGCATCAGCTTGTATTTGCAAATGATCCAGTGAGAACCCTACCTAAACAACATGCTAATCTGGACCCTAGGGGAAGAGCATAAGAATCAGAGGCTGGGACTAGAGGACCAGGAGCTGGACCTGCCCACTCAGTGCCTAGCCAGAAAACTGGGACTGGGCCAGTCACAGACATTGATCCAGCCTGAGGCTGCCTGACTTTTTCCACACAAAGGTCCCCTAAACTCAAAGCCAGTTCTATTTTTTGAAGAGGCAGACTCCTCTGTCAATGGTTACACTCTAACAAGATGGCAGGTAAAGGCACCCAGACAGAAAGCTCTCCCAGGATGATCCTTAGCTCCTAGGGCAGCCAGGTGGTAGAATCAGAGCTCAGGGAACAGGGTAATGTGAACAGAGCCCACAGAGGTTTTGGGTGGAAAACTAACCTTTTCAATTGGCATTAGTCCCAACATTGGCTATCTCCTTAGCTGCAGGAGGCACTGTACTGGGGACAGAGAAATGGATGGGCTGCTCTATGTGTTCCTGAGGCCTTCAGTTTCTAATTGAAAAGAAGCCCCCCACCCCTTGAAAAATTTTGTCTACATACCTGGGCACACAGGTTGGTATCTCAGATACCCCTCAATTTGAGTTTGGGTAGATGCTGCTCCACAAAGTTATCCAGTCATCTGTCCACCTCAGAGCCCCATAGTGGCTGGTCACCCACATTCACAATCTGACCTGCAGGCTATCTAACATGCTGAGCTGAGGACAAGGACCTATCAAAAGAAGAAATGAATATTAGATTCCAACCTGCCAACTTGGAAAACAAGCTCTGGCCTCAGGCCTCCATTTCTGAGCACCTACTAAGTAAGCATCTCCAGGCAACTGACCAGGAAACCAGGCATGCCTTATGAGCTAATTCAAGCTTCCTCACAATCTCTCTCCTCTCTTTCACCCTCCATACCAATGCCACCACACCCCAGCCACTCACCAAACACCATGTAGTACTCAGGGGAAAATTTGTTCTCCTTCCTGTCAAGAGCTTAAATGATAGCTGGTAGAAAAAGTTCCCACTAACCTCCACCAGGAGAGAAGCCTTACATGGCTTTCTGCTTCTCCATTCCTATTAAGCTTCCTCCAGGTATCTGCTCTGAATCATACAAGACACCTACCTGCCTGACTCCATACACATGGGTATCTCCTAAAGCTGACAGCCAGTTCTCTACTTGTGGATGCAGACTCTATGGTTTCTGGCCACACTCTCTGACTTCCCAGGTCAAGACACCCAGCCAAGAAGTCCCTTGTAGGATGATCCTCATCTGTTAAGGCACCTGTGTGGTGGAGTCAGAGAGCTCAGGAGACAGGGGAAGTTGAGCAGAAGCCACAGGGGTAATTGTGGAACTAACCTTCTCCATTGGCAATATTGTCAGCACTGGCATCCCACATAGCAGCAGGTGGCACTGCACTGGACACATGGCACTCCATGGACTACTCTGTGCATCCAAGAGATCCACAGTTTCCCTGGATGAGCCCAGAGTGTGGTGGGAGATGAAAAGAAAGGCCCCCACAAAAAACCTTGGTCTACTTACCCAGTCACACAGGTTGGTATCTCAGGTATCCATCAATATGAGTTCTGGTAAATGCTGCCTCACAAAGTTATCCAATCATCTGTTGACCACAAAGGCCCAGAGGGTCTTGCTGCCCACGTTCAAATCTCATCTGCATTCCAGCTAGCATGATGAGCTGAAGACAAGGACATATCTAAACAAGAAGTGAATTTTTCATCTCCACCTGCCCCCTTGAAAACCAAGCTCTGGCCTCGGGCCCCCAATTCTAAGCACTTACTAAGTAAACATCTCCAGGCAACTCTTCATGTAAGAAAGGAAAACCTTGAGGCACTATTGACAGATATGTTGAATGCTGTTTTGTCTAATTGACAGTGTCCTAACCTTACAGAATCTTTTCAATTTTATGAGGTCCCATTAGTCAGTTCTTGATCTTAGAGCATAAGCCTTTGGTGTTCTGTTCAAGAAATTTCCCCCTGTGCCTAGGTATTCGAGGGTCTTCCTCACCTTCTCTTCTATTAGTTTCAGTTTAGCTGGTTTTATTTGAAGGTTCTTTCTCCACTTGGACTTGAGCTTTGTACATGGGCATAAGAATGGATTGATTTGCATTCTTCTATATGCTGACCTCCAGTTGAGCCAGCACCATTTGTTGAATATGCTGTCCTTTTTCCACTGGATGATTTTAGCACTTTTGCCAAAAATCAAGTGACTATAGGTTTGTGGGTTCATTTCTGGATCTTTAATTCTATTCCATTGATCTTCTTTCCTGTCTCCGTAACTATATATTGCAGTTTTTATCACTTCTGCCCTGTAGTACAGTTTGAGGTCAGGGAAGGTGATTTCCCCCAAAGTTCTTTTATTGTTGAGAATGGTTCTTGCTATCCTGGGTTTTTTGTTATTCCAAATGAATTTGCAAATTGCTCTTTCTATCTCTATGAAGGATTGACTTGAAATTTTGATGGAGATTGCATTGAATCTGTAGATTGCTTTTGGCAAGATGGCCATTTTTACTAAATTAATCCTTCTTTTCCAGGAGCATGGGAGATCTTTCCATCTTCTGAGATCTTCTATTTCTTTCTTCAGAGACTAAAAGTTATTGTTATCTAGATCTTTTACTTGCTTAGTTAGATTCACTCCAAGATACTTTATATAATTTGTGACTATTGTGAATGGTGTCATTTTCCTGAATTCTATTTCAGCCTGTTCATTTTTTGAATTTAGAAAGGCTACTGTTTTATTTGAGTTGATTTTATATCCAGCCATGTTGCTGAAGTTGTTTATCAGGTTTAGGAGTTCTCTGATGGAAGTTTTAGGGTCACTTAAGTATACTATCATATCATCTGCAAATAGTGAAATTTTGATCTCTTCCTTTCCTATTTGTATTCCTTTGACTTCCTTTTGTTTTCTAATTGCTCTAGCTAGGACTTCCAGTACTATATTGAATAGGTATGGTGAGAGTGGGCAGCCTTGTCTAGTCCCTGATCTTAATGAGATTGCTTCAAGTTTCTCTCCATTTAGTTTGATGTTGGCTACTGGCTTGCTGTATATTGCTTTTATTATGTTTAGGTATGGGCCTTGAATTCCTGATCTTTCCAAGACTTTTAACATGAAGGGGTGTTGAATTTTGTCAAATGCTTTCTCAGCATCTAGTGAGATGATCATGTGTTTTTTTTCCGTTTATTTATGTAATGGATTACATTGATGGATTTCCAAATATTGAACCATCCCTGCATTCTTGGGATAAAGCCTACTTGATCATGATGGATGATTATTTTGATGTGTTCTAGGATTTGGTTTGTGAGAAATTTATTGAGTATTTTTGCATCAATATTCATAAGTAAGATTGGTCTGCAGTTCTTCTTTGTTGGGTCTTTGTGAGGATTAGGTATGAGCTTAATTGTAGATTAGTAGAATGAATTGGGTATTCTTCCTTCTATTTCTATTCTGTGGGATAGTTTGAAGGGAATTGGTATTAGGTCTTCCTGGATGATCTGATAGAATTCTGCACTAAAAACATCTGGCCCCAGACTTTTGTTGGTGGGGAGGTTTTTAATGAGTGCTTCTATTTCTTTAGGCGTTATGTGACTGTTTAGATGGTTTATCTGCTCCTCCTTTAACTTTGGTACCTGGTATCTGTCTAGAAAATTGTCCATTTCATCCAGGTTTTCCAATTTTGTTGAGTATAGGCCTTTGTAGTATGAGCTGATGATTTTTTAAATTTCCTCAATTTTTGTTGTTATGTCTCCCTTTTCAGTTCTGATTTTATTAATTTGGATACTGTCTCTGTGCCCTTTGGTTAGTCTGGCTAAGGGTTTATCTATCTTGTTGATTTTCTCAAAGAACCAGCTCCTGGTTTTGTTGATATTTTCTGTAGTTCTTTCTGTTTCTATTTGGTTGATTTCAGCCCTGAGTTTCATTATTTTCTGCCATCTACTCCTCTTGGGCATATTTGTTTCTTTTTGTTCTATCACTTTCAGGTGTGCTGTCAAGTTGTTAGTGTATGCTCTTTCCAGTTTCTCTTTGTGGGCACTTAGAGCTTTGAGCTTTCCTCTTAGTACTGCTTCCATGGATTCCCACAAATTTTGGTATGATGTGTCCTCCTTTTCATTAAATTCTAAAAAGTCTTTAATTTCTTTCTTTATTTCTTCCTTGACCAAGTAATCATTGAGTAGATCATTAGAACTATTAGAACTATTATTAATATCTTGTTTATTATTTCAACCATAATTTTATTATTATTATTTCATTATTTTATGATTACTATGATTATATTGTATGGTTACAGTATTCTTATCATTATTATTATTTTATTAGCATTATTAATATTTTAATATTATCATTTCATTATCACTCTATTATCATTAACATTTATTACTATTCATTATATTTATATTATCAATATTTAGTATTATTTTTATATTGTAATTTCTTTATTATTACTCTATTAATAGAGACACAGAAACAGAGAGACACAGAAACAGAGATATATACAGAGACAGAAACTATGGTGTCCAAGTTATCTGGGATATGAGAGAGTTCATCTGTTAACTCCAGAACCATGACTATTCTTCCAGAAATCCCTTACATGGCAGAGAAGGCCAGGTGTCTTTGGAGCCTTCATCCTGGCTAATTTCACTGGATGGTGGGGAAGGTAAGCTAGTCAGGAGAAGACCAGACTCTGCTGCCTGTTTGTGTGTCAAGCATCAGAGCAAGGAGGCTTTCAAGGGACCTGGTCTGGATGGTTTCCTGGCAGCCTGGCTCATTTTAGACACCTTTGGGACTACAGCATACTCTGACAGTTTCTACTCAATTTGACCCTGAGATAAGACACTGCCCAGGCTCTTTTCCCCCTTGGAGCACACAGTGAGGTAGCATGCATACTTTGATGGTGGTGCCTCACAAACCATTGAAGAATTCTGGAGACTTGGGTGATTTTCTGACAGGCCTGGGACTCCTACCCGCACCTCAACACGGATTAAGGAGAAAGTCTTTTCTTAAACAAAAAAGAAAAAAAAGCCAGAAATAACAACCCTAGACCTAGGATGGGGCATTGGTGGGGCTGGGGTTGGGAGGGATGTAATTAACTACTTAAAGATATCTGGCCACAGAAGCTACTGAGCCCTGAGATGTTGAGACAGCTCAGAGAAGCAGAGTAGCCTGTTCCCACACCCTGACTCTCTGTGGGTTAGTAACAAGGGGTGTGGGGGTTGTGAGGGCATCCTGTAAGGCAGCTGCTGGGAAGCTTCAAACAAAAGCAAGAGGAACCCTTATCACTCTGATGAACAGGAATGGGCAGTACAAGTTGCCCACAAAAACACAGATGCAGTCTGTCTGCAGATGCCTGTGTAGTGTGACTCTGTGAAACCTAACATTTCCTCCTGCACTGTCCTCAGAACCTCAGAGACTTTGATTCTTGATTCAGGCTAGCCAAACTGTGTGTTGCAGCCTTTGCTCTCTGGTAAGCTTGATCAAGCTTGCTCATATGCCAATCATGGGCAAAGAAGCACTCAGAATCCTCTGGTTCCTCCTGTGCAGACAGAATAGCCTGCCTCCCAAGCAGGTCTGCTCCCATTTTCAGAGAGGCACAGAGATGTGCAGGCAGAATCCTCAAAAGAATTCTGCTTGATGGCAGAAAAGCATGGAGAATGCCAATTGCCAGGCTTCATGGTCCCTCTCCCTCTGCCCTTTTGTGGCAAAAATGCCAACCATCTGCCACCAGCTGCCAACAGAATGGCCAAGCACTGGGGCTTTCACTGGACAGAAGTCAGTGTCCATGTAGGACACTAGGAATGCCTAAGCTATGATTTTGTATGATTTTAGGTTGCTATGAGTTTGGTGTGTGTGTGTGTGTGTGTGTGTGTGTGTGTGTGTGTGTGTGTACATGAGCACACAAGGGAGTATACTTTTGCAATGCTGTGTGTGTGCCTCCTCTCTCCTACTTGTAAGGTTTGTTAATATGATGTGGGTACATAAGTATCGGGGAACAAGAGGTTGTGCATGGTAAATATGGAAAGGTCATCCATCACAGGCACTCATAAACTGCAGGGCACCTGCCAGCCACTGAAGTGATCAGCAGGAGGGCAGCAAGCACTAACAGGCATGAGCAGGAACTTGCAAAGGATCCTGTAGGAGCTCTACCTAAATACTTTTCCAATCTCTACCATAGGGGCAGAGGTTCTGAAACAAATGCCTGGACTTGAGATCCAAGAACTGACCCAGCCCACTCGGTGCCCTGCCAGGACACTGGGAATGTGCCAGACCCAGAGATTGATCCAGCACCTGCCTGCCTGACCCTGCCCACACAGGGATCCCCTAAACCTGACAGCCAGTTTTCTTCTTGGGGAGGCAGACTCCTTTGTCCCTGAGCATAATATCTCAATATTCAGGCCAAGACACACAAACAAGAAGTCCCTCCCAGTATGATGCTCAGCTGGTGGGGCAACCAGGCGGTGGAGTCAGAGAGCTCAGGGAACAGGGGAATTTGAACAAAGGCCACATGAGGTGGGGGTAAAAAACCAACCTTCTCCATGGGTACTAGTCCCAACACTGGCTTCCCACATAGCAGCAGGAAGGTCTGCACTGGAACCAAAACATGAGATGGGTGCTCTGTGTGTCCCTGAGGCCTTCAGTTTCCCTGGATTGAGCCCAGAGTATGGTGGAAGATGAAAAGAAGGGTCCCCAACAATCCTTGGTCTACTTACCCAGGCACACAGGTTGTTATCTCAGGTACCCATCAATATGAGTTCTGGTGGATGCTGCCCCACAAAGTCATCCAGTTATCTGTCCTCCTCAGAGGCCCAAAGGGTTTGGCTGCCCACTTCCACAAGCTCATGTTCAGGCCACTTAGCACCCTGAGCTGAGGACAAGGACATATCAAAAGAAAAAAATGAATATTCCATCTCAACCTGCCACCTTGACAACTATGGGGCGGTTAGTTTGCGCTTAGGTGCTGGCATGGATTTTGTTTGGTGGTGTTGTGGGTCCTGCATTTCTTCTGCCCCAGGTGGTTCAGGGAGGCACGGCTTCTGAGAGAAGCAGAAGTGAGGGAATTTTGACTGAGTTCACTCCTTGGGTCCCTGGTGGACGCTGTGGGGCTCCACTGAAGCTCAGAGAGTTCTCACTCAGTCTGAAGTTCCACAGGGTGCCGGGCTCTTAAGTGGACCCAGAGGATGGTGGTCTCCATCCAGTGCTCCAGATGCCACTGCGGGTGTGGGATGCAGACAAACAGAGACATGAAAGAAATGAGAAAGAGAGAAAGTCTGACAATGCCCAGTGATAAAAAGTCACTTTGATTATTGTACTCTTTCAACTGACTTGGTGGCCCAACTAGTTGGTTGAATTGGTGGTCCCCATGGCTAGAACACAGAAGTATTTGACAGGAGATTAGACAAAGGTTCAATAGTTGAGAACTTCTATACGGTTCCTCATGCCAGTTCCCCAAAGACACGAGGAAGTTCCTGATTTTGAATAAAATAATGATATAGCAGAAAGTAGAAGAATCTGGCTGTAACCCCCATGAAAATCAGGGCAGACCCAAGTTAAATAAAGAGTGAGGAGGGTCTAAGAAGAAATACTTAACTGGTTATACCCACTGGCTTTTAGGTATTTTATTATTATGGAAATCTTTTGAGGGCCTGAGGCCTGTAGTCATGCCCTCTACCAGTAGAGGGGCTGATAGAAACTTTGCCCTATGTGACTGGAAGGCACTGATCAATGGAGGTCTTGGTCAGGTGTCAGGAGCCTTAAGTCTGGAGGCATGGCCAAACACCTGCTTTTGTCCCATTAAGGTCCAGGATTCGAGGTCTGCACTAGACCAGGAACCAAGATATCCATTCATAGTCCCACAAACAACCCGGACCTGGCATCTGCCCCAAATTCTAAGCTGCTTCTAAGTAAGCATCTTCAGGCAACTGACCAGAAAACCAGGCAACAATTATGAGCTAATTTCAGCTCCCTCACAATCTCTCTCCTCTCTCTAAACCTCCACCACACCTCCACCACACCCCAGCCTTTCACCAACCACCATGCAGCACTCAAGGACACTTTGATCTCCTTCCTTCCTCCAAAGTCCCCAAGTCACTAACACCATCGATCCTTCATCCTGTATCCTAGCATACACCTACCTACTCTACCTGTGCAGGGACTAGGCACAAATGCAAC
Organism: Arvicanthis niloticus; assembly: GCF_011762505.2. Taxonomy (NCBI): domain Eukaryota; kingdom Metazoa; phylum Chordata; class Mammalia; order Rodentia; family Muridae; genus Arvicanthis; species Arvicanthis niloticus. The sequence goes on along the minus strand of NW_023044980.1, from coordinate 771,299 downwards.
TCAGGGTTCTCTGAAGGGATTCAAGTGGACCCAAGATGACAGGCACCTAGACACAAAGCACAATGAGCATTGATCACTTGTCCCACCAGGATCCCTGCAGCACTTCCCCTCCCCTCACCAACTCTCCCAGACCAATTCATACCAAGGTCCTCTGAGGGTGCCTATTAAAAATTATCAATATGCCTTCAAACATTCTCTCCAAGTGCTCACTACCCAGCATGATAACAACTGTCTTGCTATCCACCTACCTATGTATTTTTCTAACTATGTATCTATGTATCTATCTATCGTCTATTATCTATCTATCTATCTATCTATCTATCTATTTTCTACCTAGCTACCTAAATACATATCCACCTACCTATCTATTTACACATCTTCTATCTATCTATCTATCTATCTATCTATCTATCTATCTGACTATGTTTTTTCTACCTACTTTCCTAACTACATATCTACCTACGTACCTACTTACAAACCTTCTACTACCTTCTTTTGGCGTGCCATTATATACAATTCCAGGTCCATTTTCTAGGGCAGAAGCACCTCTCTGTTTACCAGATGATGAATGTCATGGTCATGTGTGAAATGTTTATCACTATCCACAAGCAAGCCTTCCTTTTATGAGCATGGAGAGTCTTCAGAGTTCCACCCTTGCACTGTCGAGAGCTTAAGTTACATCTGGTGGAAGAAGACCCCTCTAACTCCCTCCAGGAAAGAATCCTGCCATTGCTTTACACTTCTCCTTCTCTAGTAAACTTCCTGTAGGCATTTGCTCTGATACAACTAAGAGAGCCCTCTCCATCCAGCCAGGCCTGCTCTCAGTTCTCAGAGGTGCAAGGCCCACAACCCCAAGGAAGGAAGGTTCCTGCAACTCTCCATATTATTTATTGCTAAGCAGTTGTCTCAACCATCCACCAAGACAAAGAGGTACCATCAGGAACAAATCTCATGTTCTCCCTCAATATTAATATATTAATATATTGTAACTTATTGCATATATTATATTATCTTATAATAAATAAGCATATATTGAATGTCTTTATGGCTGTTATGCATTTTCAGATGATAATATAATAAGGTTCAGTCATAGGACAGCATCTATTCTTTGGGTGTTCGTACATGTCTATCTCCTCATGTGACTTCTAAATCAGAACAATTAAATTTGATTACTTTGATTTATTCAGTAAATAACCAAATAAATGAATAAGTGTGAGTCCTGATTCAACATCTGCCATTGATGATCAATATTCATGCTTAATACTTTGTTAGCTACCCATTGGGGTTAACTCAAATTATTATTATTATTATTATTATTATTATTATTATTATTATTATTAATTTTATTCTTTTTTGACTGGAATGATAATTTGTCTCTTTCATGGAAAAGTGTTATGGGTCACTGATGTATGACATCTTGAGAATGACATCATGGGTTTAACATTAGTGGTGTGACATCATGGAGGTAAAATCATAGGTGTGACATCATGGTGTGACATCATGTGGTGATTCTGAGAAGGTGGACATATTCTGCGATGACATAGAAATGACCATGTACTCCTGTATAGCATGCATGCAGCTTGTGAGTCATGGCAACAATATTATATATTATAAATATGAATACATATATTTTAATATTAATATATGATATAACATATATACTATAATTTTAATATGTAGTATAAGATATAATATATTATATTAATATAATAATATAGTATACTGATATATTCATATTTAATTACACTATATTATACATGTATATTAAATATATCATAATATATATAACAATTTAATATAATTATATTTATTTATTATATTATAGTTTAAAATCTTTTAAAATATATTAATTAAATCATTACATTAATATTATAATGTTGTAATATAGTATACAAATATAATATTGACATGTAATATCTTAAAATATAATATAATAAATAAATATAATTATATTATATTGTTATTATATATCATGATTTATATAATATACATGCATAATATATTGTAGTATGATATATATGATACACTATATAATATGATATATTAATATAAAAATTAATATATAATGTCTTAATGCAATATATTAATAAAATTACATCATACAATGTAGTATAAAACATATTATATAGCATATAATATAGAGCATTATATATATATATATATATATATATAATATATATATTATATATATCTAATGCTGTATATATGTATATGTATATATGTACATATATGTATATATATATATATATATATATATATATATATATATATAATCAAATTTCCTCCAAGTACACCCACCATATAAGGCAATAATTTATCTGATGTTGTTTGTGTTTATAGTACCTATGTTGATCAATGTACATGGCTCACGACCGAGCTTGCCAGGCCACATAGTTCTCCATTAGGTTTCTTCAGGAGATAGGCCAAAGATGATTGCAAGGAGATGGGGAAGACATAGAAGTCAGAGGCCTCTTAACATTTCTAGGAAATATACTATATACAAAAATATACCATATATGTTAAATATGCTGCATACATTATATATACAATATAAATTAAATACACTGTATATATAAATTAATACATTGCATATATTTAATACACCATATACATTAAATATATAATATATTAAATACACAGTATAAATTAAATACACTATATACATTAAATATATCATATGTATTAAATACACTGTATATATATATATGGTTTTCTGAGACAGAGTTTCTCTGTGTAGCCCTGGCTGTCCTGGAACTCACTCTGTAGACCAGGCTGGCCTCAAACTCAGAAATCTGCCTGCCTCTGCCTCCCAAGTGCTAAGATTAAAGGCGTGTGCAACCACCGCCCAGATACACTGTATATATTAAATACACCATATACATTAAATACACTATATACATTAAATACACTGGGTATATTAAATATACTGTAAAAGTTAAATATGCTGTACATATTAAATGTTCTGTATACATTAAATATACTATATACATTAAATACACTGTATACAATAAATATACATTATTAATTAAATATTTGAGGGAGAACATGGCGAAAGCATGCGGGCAGAAAAGATGTCTAACCCTATGGAGGTGCTGTTTTTTTTTTCTTTGTTTTGGGGCTGAGCAGGTTAGCTCAGGTTAGCCTACAATTTATAGAATTTTCCTGGGAGAGTGAGAGTGACAGGACACAGTGATCAGGAACACCTAAGAAAATGGTCACTTATAATATATGTAATATATAATACATAATACATATTATATAATACAATATGTAATGTATAGGTAATACTATTGTCACATTATATATTATCTATATTATATTATTGTATTATTATATATTATTAATATATTTTACTATAGTATTATATACATTTAATGTATATATTACTATTGTGTATATATTTTAATATATTATAATATTCTGTTATATATTTTATATATAGTATATATAATTAATATATATTATACTATTATATTATGTATATGTAATAAATTTAATGTTTTTATACATTTATATATTATATATCATATTGTATACATGAATTTGTACATTGTACTATCATATATTTAATATATAATTTACAATTAAATTGTATGTATATTTAATATATTTAAAATATAATATACTATTATATTATACATACATAATAATATTTATAATAATAATAAGTATTCATTTTACATAATAAACTTAATATTTATGGATAAAAAATTATATATATAAATATATAACAATTATTTATTATTGTTATTATTATTACTGATGATGTTATTATTATTATGGTTTTCTAATTGTACACATCACATGCTGGTCCATGCCATGCCCCTCTCTTGTTCACACTACGACAGAAAGCCCCGTGATACATAGCCTTGGGTAGCCTGTGGCTGAGCAGGCTGCAGCAGGAGAACAGTGACTACCCTGTGAGCACACTATGTGTTAGCTGTAGTCTATGAAGCAGCTTGTAACCATGGCTGTATTGTGCTTTTTATACTTACTTAAATATTTGCCTTCATTTAATCAAACAATACCTAAAAATGTTTAATAAACATTAAAATATTCTGAAAATTTTCTTAAATCGTCTTCAATTTTCTGATGAGTTTTTCCATGACAATCTTAAATTGTTTAGAGATTTTTCTACAGTTTCATTATTTTCATGTTTATTTCTATATATTTGTCATCATTTAAATCAAAATGATTCCAAAAATGTTTTATAATTTTCAACAATTTTTTCTGTTTATCTTCAATATTTTAATGATTTTGTCTACCTCCATCTCGAAATTTTTATGTATTTTTCTATAATTTCAATATTTTCATATTTTTTCTATATTTGTCTTTATTGTAACCAAAACTTTTCCACAAATGTTTCATATTTTTTCAACAAATGTTTCTATATTTACCTTAATTTTTCACTAATATTTAAAACATGTCTTCAATTTTATCAAACCGTTTCCATGCAAATATTCAATTACTTCTGAAATTTTTCTTAAATTATCTTTAATTTTTAATGAATTTTCCATGAGAATTTTGAAATTTTTTAGCAATTTTTCTACAGTTTTAAGATTTTTATTCTTTTTCATATATTTGTCTTCATTTTAATCAAAAATTTTCAAAAACTTTTTATTCATCATGTATTGAAATTTTCACTTTAATTTTAACTAATCTTTTATTGAAATTCATAATACATTGACATTTTCAATATAATTTAACTAGCCCTATATTGAATGTACCATTTAATATTAACTAGTCCTATATTGAAATTTACCATTTAATGTTAATTAGTCATATACAGAAATTTACAATTTACAATTTAATGTTATATATTTCTATATTTATATTTTAAATTTAATATTAACTAGTGCTATATTAAAATTTTCTATTTATTATTAACTAGTACTATATTACATTTTACAATTTAATGTTAACTAGATGGCTATGAATTTTACAAGTTAAGGTTAACAGTACACAGAAATTTACAATTAAATATTAACTAGTACTATATCAAAATTTCAAATATAATATTAACTAGTACTAAGTTATAATTTACAATATTTGACATTTCCAAATTAATATTAACCAGTCTTATATTGAATTTTACATTTAACATTAACTAGTTTAATATTGAAATTTACAATTGGTTGTGGTAAATCTCTTGCCCATAGGGAGTCCATAGAATAAAGACACAAGTCAGTGAATATCAAATGAACGCTGCATGCCTAGATTGGGCAGATTCACCATTAAACTACACTATTCCCGGCTAAGAGAGCTCTTAACAACTTGCGGTTTCCTAGGTCAGGGTCTCCTTCGTCTTCTCCCCTTCCACCAACTGCCAACTCCTCTGCTTCCACCAACTGCCAACTCCCTCAACTCCAACGGCTCTCTTGGTCTTATCCTCTTTCCCTGCCTCTGGCTCCTCCCACTCCTCTTCCACTGCCCAATCACTGGCTGTAGCCTTTATTTAACAAATTTGATTGGACAGAAGGTTTACAAGATTCACTCCTCCTTCACAGCCCCTCCCAGGAGTGGAATTACCATGACAACAAGAGGCTAGGGCTACCCACCACAACAATTTAATTTTAACTAGGCATATATTGAAACTTAAAGTTTAATTTTAACTAGTCCTATATTTACATTTAAATTTTAATATTAATTAGTCCTGTTTTAAAAAATATAATATAGTTAAAGTATAATTTAATGATAACTAGGCAAATATAGAAATTTCAAATTTAATATTAACTAGTCCTCTACTGCAATTAAAATTTAACTTCATCTAGTTCTATATTGAAATGTACAATTTAATTACAACTAGTACTGTTTTAAAATTTACAATTTAATATTAACTGGTTATGGCTGGTGCAGAGCTTGCCTTTGACTGGCGGGGTGGGCGGGGTGGCTGCGTGGCAAGCAGGGCGAATAGGACTACGACCAAGATGGCGCTCGGGCGGGGGGAGGAACTATGAGTCCCAGGAGGCCTCGCGGCGCCCATAGGACTCTATGGAAGGGAGAGGGGAGGCAGTGGACAGTGGGGGGTGTGAGGGTGGGGGGCGGGGGGACCTTGGAGGGGGTGGGGGTGAGGGTGGGGCCTGGGGCGGAGACACGCCCCCTGGGAGGGACCAGCCAACCCCCAGAGTGCCAGAATTCTCCCACCCGCCCCTGAGGTCCAATGACAGTCTGGGGTCACGGTGAGGTCACGGGGGTCTGGGAGGGGCTGGGGGTCCTGGGACCACCACCTGGGAGGCCTGGCCACTCCCACATGTGCCTGGACCCAGAGGTTGCTTGCATAGGATTATTGGGGAGCTCCCATACCATTGAAGGTTTCTGGAGACTTGGGTGAGATTTTCTGCCAGGCCTGGGAACCTTACACCCACCTGAAGCAGGGATCCAGGAAAGAGCCTTTTCTTAAAAATACAAATGCCAGAGATAACAACCATAGACCTAGGAAGGGGTCTAGATGGGTCTGCCGTTGGGAGGGAGAACATTAACTGCTTAAGAATATCTGGCCGCAAAAGCTACCATGCACTGGGATTTAGAGACAGCTCAGAGAAACAAGGTAGCCTGTCACAACACCCTGACTCTTTGATGGGTTACTAACAAGGAGTCTTCCAGGTAGGAAAGACATCCTGTAAGGCAGCTGCTGGGCAGCCTCAAACAAAAGCAAGGGGGACACAGATTACTCTGATGAATAGGGATGAGATGAGAAGTCATCTGTGTGCAGATGCCTGTGTAGAGGGGTCCTATAACTAAGTAAATCCTATGATGTCAAACTACATTTTACTCAGGACCTGACAGTATCTGATTCCTCAATCAGACTAGGCAAACCCTGTGTCACAGACCCTGTGCTCTGTTCAGCTTGATCCTTCCCACTCACAGGCCTCTATTTGTCCTAGAAAGCCTCAGGAGCCCCTAGTCCCTTCTGTGCAACTAGAATAGAGTGGCTCCCACCCAAACAGGTCTGCAGCCATGTTCAGAGATGCGCAGACATGTGCAGGCAGAAACTTCAAAACATTTTGGCTTGATGGCAGTAGAGAATGGAGAATGCCAACTGCAAGGCTGCATGGGAGCACTCCTTCTGCCCTTCCTGAGGCAAAGGATGCCAGGCAGCTGCCACAAGCTGCCACCAGCTGCCAAAAAAACCTGGCCAAGCACTGAGGCTTCCACTGGCCAGATATGGGTGTTCATGTAGGACACTGGGTATGCCTAAGCTATGATTTTATATGGTGTTGCATGGTGTTTGTTTGTGTGTGTGTGTGTGTGTGTGTGTGTGTGTGTGTGTGTGTGTGTATGTGTATGTGTTTCAGTATGTATCTGTGTGTTCTCACAAGGAAGTATACTCCTGAACCTCTGTGTGTGCCTTTGTTCTCACCTGCCTATAAAGTTCAGGAATGTGGATGTGGGTGCATAAGTGTCTGAGAGCAGGACATTGTACATAATGAAGATTGAAGGGTCACCCATCAGAGGTATTAATTCACATCAGGGCACCTGCCAGCCACTGAAGAATCTGGCAGGTCAGCAACACTAAAATTTATAAGCAGGTAGTTACTGAAGATCCTCTGGGAGCTCTATTTAAACCCCCTGCCAATCTGGACCCCAAGGGCAGAGCCTCAGAAACAAACTCCTGGTCTTGATGACCAAGAACTGACCTCACTCACTCAGTGCCCAGCCAGAGCACTGGGACTGGGGCAAGTCCAGAGATTGATCCAGCACCTGTCTGCCTGACCCTGCCCACACAGGTGCCCCCGAAACCCTAAAGCCAGTTCTCTTCTTGGTGATGCAGACTTTGTGCTCCCTGGGGACACTCTCTCAAGTTGCCAGGTCAAGATAGCCAGCCAATAAAACCCTCCCAGGATGGCCCTTGGCTGGTAGGGCACCCAGGTGTTGGTGTCAGAGAGCTTGGGACACAGTGGAAGGTGACTAGAGCCCTCACATGGTGGGGGTGGGAAACCAACCCCCTCCATGAGACACTAGGCTCAACACTAGCTTTTCACCAGGCAGTAGAAGACCCAGCAGTGGACCCAGGGTAATGAGTAGGGTGCCCTGTGTATCCATAAGGTTCCTGTTTTGCTGGCCTGGGCCCAGAATGAGCTGAGAGGTCAAAAACAGCCCCCCCCCAATCCCTGAAAACTTTGGTCCACTTACCGGGGTACACAGGTTTGTTTCTCAGGTACCCCTCAATATGAACCCTGGTGGATGCTGCCCCACAAAGTTATCCAGTCATCCGTCCACCTCAGAGGCCCAGAGAGGCTGGCCACCCACTTCCACAATCTCAACTGCAGGACACCTAGTAAGCTGAGCTGTGGACAAGGAGATATCAAAAGAAGAAATGAATATTTCATCCCAACCTGCCCCCTTGACAAGGCCCTGACCTCGAGCTTCCAATTCTAAGCACCTACCAAGTAAGCATCTCCAGGCAACCAGGAACCCAGTTAACCATTATGAGTTAATTTCAGCTTTCTAGCAATCTCTTCATTCTCTCTAACCTTCCACCCTACTTCCACCACACACCAGCTCTTCACCAACCATCATGTAGCTCTCAGGAGACTCTTTGCTCTCCCTCCTTCCTCTAGAGTCCTCAAGTCACTCTCACCATGGATCTATCTTTTTGTATCTTAGTACACACCAGCCTACTTATCTGTATAGGGGCTAGGCACTCATGGAACTGAGAGCTCTCTCTGAAGGGATTCAAGTGGACCAAAGATGACTGCCACCTAGACACAAAGCATAATGAGTATTTATCATCAGTATCCCTGCAGTACATCTCCTCCCCTCACAGTTTTCTCCTAGACCAATTCACTCCAAGGTCCTCTGTGGGAGGCCATTAGAAATTCTCAATGTACCTTCAAACATTCTCTTGAAGTGCTCATTACCAGTCCAAGATAACAACTGCCTGGCTATCCACCTATGTATGTATGTATGTATGTATCTATGTGTCTATGTATCATATATCTGTATATCTCTGTATCATCTATGTATCTATGTATGTATTTATCTATCTATTTATCTTTTTCCTACATACCTAACTAACTACATACCTACCTGCCTACTTACACATCTCCTACTATCTCCTTTGGTGCACCAATATATACACTTCCAGGTACATTTTCTAGGGAAGAAAGGCTGCTCAGTTTACCAGATAATGAATGCCATGGTCATGGGTGAATTGCTTTTAAATATCCCCCAGCAAGTCTTTCTTTCATGAGCACTGAGAGTCTCCAGAGGTCCACCCCTGCACTCTTGAGAGCTTACTTCACAGGTGGTGGAAGAAGACCCCTCTACCAACCCCCAGGAGAGAATCCTGCCATTGCTTTCCACTTCTAATCCTCTACCAAGCTTCCTAGAGGCATCTGCTTTGATACAAATAAGAGTGCTCTTTCTATCCAGGCAGGCTCACTCTGAGTTCCCAGAAGTGCAAGGCCTGCAACCCCAAAAAAGGGATGGTCCTGACACCCTCCACATTATTTATTGTTAAGCAATATCTCATTGATACACCAAGACAGAGAGGTTCCATCAGGAACAATTTCTCTCTTGTCTCACTTAAACCTTTCTAAATCTTGTGCCAACCTGAGCTATGGCCTAAGCACACATACTGGCTTATAGGTTTCCCCTACCTCCAAACCAGGCCTTCCCAGACAATGCTGAGTCCAACACCATAAGAAATGATTCAACAAGATCACAAAATGGAAATATTTTATGGCAATTAAGGGCCTATTTTCCTCCCTAAAGAATACACAGTGAATTGATACATAGTAACACACAAACATACACACATGTAAACACACATACAAAGAGAAAGAGAGACAGATAAACAGAAAGAGACAGAGAGAGAGAAAAGACAGACAGAGACACAAATACAGAGACAGAGAAAGAGACAGAGACAGAGAGAAACTCTGGTCTCCCAGTTTTCTGGGATCTGAGACTGTCCATCTGTTAATTCCAGAACCATGTCTATTGTTCCAGAAATCCCTGGACATAGCAGAGAAGGACAGGTGTCTTTTGAGCCTTCATCTTGTCTCACCTCTCTGGATGAGAGGGAAGGTAATATAGTCAGGAGAATCCCAGACTTTGCTGCCTGTTTCTGTGTCAGGCATCAGAGCCAGGAGGCTTTCAAGGGACCTGGCCTGGATGGTTCCCTGGCAGCCTGGGCAGTTATGGACACCCTTAGGACTACAGCATACTCTGGCTGTTTCTACTCACTTTGACCCCAACCTAAGAAACTACCTAGGGTTCTTGACCCCTTGGGGCACACCATGAGGTTGCTTGCATAGGATGATAGGGTAGCCTCCCAGACCATTGAAGGTTTGGGGGACATGAGTGATTTTCTGAAAGGCCTGGAACTCCTATCCTCACCTCAAGCACAGCTCCAGAAGAGAACAATTTCTTTTAAAAGCCAGAGATAACAACTCTTGACTTAGAAAAAGGTAGAGATGGGGCTGTGGTTGGCAGGGAGGATATTAACTGCTCAAGGTTATCTGGTCACAAAAGCTTCTGAGCCCTGAGATACTGAGACAGCTCAGAGAATCAGGATAGCCTGTCCCCAAACCCTGATTCTCTGTGTGTTAGTAAAAAAAAAGGTGGAGGTAGGGACATCTTCCTGTAAGGCAGTACCTGGTGAGGCTTGAACAAAAGCAAGAAGTACCAGTATTACTCTGATTTACAGGGATGGGCAGGGCAAGTTGCCCACAATAACCTAGATGCAGCCTGGCCACAGATTCCTGTGTAGAGAGTAACTGTGTCTCTGTTCAACCTAAGATGTCCTCCTGCACTGCACTCACAACCTGGGAGGTTATGCTTCCTGAGTCAGGCTAGCCAAATGTGTTGCAGGCCTTGTTCTCTGGTCAGCTGGACCCTGCTAGCTCAGAGGCCTCTTCTAGGCCAAGAAGCCCTCAGGAGCCTCTAGTCCCACCTGTGCAGCCAGAATAGAGTCGTTCCTAAGAAGTTATGCCACAATGTTCAGAGAGGAAGAGGGATGTGTACAAAGAATCCTCAAAACAATTCTGCTTGATGGGAGTAGAGCACTGAGAATGCCATCTTTGAGGCTCCCCCATCATCCTATGCAAGCAACCCCATGGTGTGCCCCATGGGAGCAAGGAGCCTAGGTAGTGTCTTGGCAAGGGATCATACTGAGTTTAAACAGCCAGAGTATGCTGTAGTCCCAAGAGTTCCAAACAGGCCTGGATGCCAGGGAAGAATCTAGGCCAGGTTCCTTGAAAGCCTCCTGGCTCTGATGCCTGATAAACAAATATGCAGCGAAGTCTGAGCTTCTCCTGATTAGCTTACCTTCACGAACATCTAAGGAGATGAGCCAGGATGAAGGCACAAAGGACACCTGGCTTTCTCTGCCGTGTCCAGAGATTTCTGGAAGAATAAACATGGTTATGAAATTAACAAATGGATATTCCCAGTTTGCAGAATTCTGAGAGTTCAGACATTCTTTCTGTCTTTGTCTCTATCTCTGTGTTTGTGTCTCTCGGTCTATCAGTCTTTCTATTTCTGTCTCTGTCTGTCTGTCTGTCTGTCTCTGTTTCTCTCTCTCTCTCTCTCTCTCTCTCTCTCTCTCTCTCTCTCTCTCTCTTTGTGTGTGTGTGTCTGTGTATATGTGTTTGTGTGTGTGTGTGTTTCTATGTATCTATTCACTGAGTGTCCTCTAGTCAGGAAACTAGGCACTTAATGGCCCTTGAAGAAGGTACAGTTTGTTACCAGTATATATTATTTCTTATAGTGTTGAGCTCAACATTGTCTGGGAATGCCTGGTTTGGATGCAGTGGAAATGCTTAAGGCTATATGTGTGCCCTGGCCATAGCTCTGGTGGGCACAAGGTGTAAAATTGCTTGAGGATGACAGCAGGAGTGTTGGTCCAGATTGAACCTCTCTGTCTTGATGGATGGATGAGACAATTGCTTAGCAATAAATAATATAGAGGGTGGCATGACCCTCCTCTACTTTGGTTTGCCGGCTTTCCACCAGTGAGAACTCAGAGTGGGCCTGCCTGAATAGAAAAAGCTCTCTTGGTAATATCAGAACAGATGCCTCCTGTAAGCTTGGTAGGGAGGGAGAAGTGAAAAGTAATGTCAGGCTTCTCTCATGGAGGGTCTTAGAGGGGTCTTCTTCTACCAGCTGTGACATAAGGACAGTAAGTGGGTGGACCTCTGGAGACTCTCAGTGCTTATAAAAATAGGCTTGCTGGTGGATACTGAAAAACATTTCTCAAATGACCATGACATATATTATCTGGTAAACAAAGACACCCTTCTACCCTAGAAAATGTACCTGGGAGTGTATATATTGTTGAGCCAAAAGAAGATAGTAGAAGGTTTATAAGTATGTAGGTAGATATGTAGGTATGTAGGCAGGAAGGAGAGAGAGAGAGAGAGAGAGAGAGAGGCAGAGACAGACACAGAGAGAGACAGAGAGAGATACTATAGATGGATAGATAGTTTGGTAGATAGATAGATAGATAGATAGATAGATAGATAGATAGATAGACAGACAGACAGACAGATTGACAGATGCATAGATGGGAGGATAGCCAGGCAGTTGTTATCCTGCTGTGGTAGTGAGCACTTTGAGAGAAAGTTTGAAGACACATTGAGAATTTCCAATGGGCATCTTCAGAGGACCTTGGTTTGAATTGGTGCAGGAAAAGTTGGTGAGGGAAGTGAATGTGCTACAAGGATCCTGATGGGACAAGTAATATATGCTCATTGTGCTTTGTGTCTAGGTGCCTGTCATGTTGAATCCACTTGAATCCCTTCGGAGGGCTCTGAGTTGCATGCATGCCTAACCCCTGCTCAGGTAGATAGTTGAATGTATGGTAGGACACAGAAAGAAAGATCCATGGTGAGAGTGACCTGGGGTCTTTGGAAGAAGAAGGAGAACAAATTTTCCCCATAGTGCTGCATTGTTAACTGGTGAAAAGCTGGGATATGGTGGAGGATAAATGGAGGGTTAGAGAGAGGAGAGAGATTGTGAGGGAGCTGAATGAGCTCATAATGTTTGCTTTGTTTCCTCGTCAGTTGCCTGGAGATGCTAACTTAGTAGGTGCTTAGAATTGGGGCCTGAGGCTAGGGCTTGGTTTTCACAGGGTATGTTGTGATGGAATAGTCATTTCTTTATGAAATGTCCTTTTCCTCAGCTCAGGGAGCTAGGTGGCCTGCAGGTGAGATTACGGAAGTGGGAGCCTAACCTCTCTGGGCCTCTGAGGTGGACAGATGACTGGATGACTTTGTGGAACAGCATCTACCAGAACTCATATTGAGGGGTACTTGAGATACCAAACTGTGTCCCCGGGTAAGTAGACCAGGGTTCCCAGGGGTCTTCATTTCATCTCATACTACACTCTGGGCTCAGGCCAGGGAAACTGAAGGCCTCAGAAACACATAGAACACCACACACATTGCCCTGGGTCCAGTGCAGAGCCTCCAGATGCTAGGTGGGAAGCCAGTGTTGGGCCTAGTACCTCATTGAGAGCGTTGATTCTAACCCCCTAACTTGTGTGGCCTCTGTTAAATTTCCCCTATACTCTGAGATCTCTACTCAACCACCAGGTGCCCTATCAGCCCAGGATGATTCAAAAAGGACCTTCTTGTCTGGCTGCCTTGACTTGACAACTTGAGAGAATATCCCAAGGGGTCCATGGACTCTGTATCCACAAGAAGAGAACTGGTTGTCAGCTTTAGGTGAACTATGTGTTGTTGGGTTCAGGGAGGCAGGTGCTGGATCAATATTCAGGCCCACTCCAGTTCTAGTGGCCTTGCTGGGAAATGAGTGGGTGGGGTCATCTCCTAGCCTTCAAGTCCAGCAGTTTTTTTCTGAGTCTCCTCTCTTATGGTCCAGATTGGCACTCAGTTTAGGTAGGGCTCCTGGAAGGTCCTTTGCAATTACCTACTCAGGTTACTTGGTGCTTGCCAGCCTCCACCCACACCCTTAAGTGGTTGACAGATGGCTGGATGACTTTGTGCATCAGCATGCACCAGAACTCATATTGAGGGGTGCCTGAAATACCAACCTGTGTGCCCAGGTAAATAGACTAAGGTTTGCAGGGGTGCCCTACTTTTCACCTCCCACTGAACTCTGGGCTCAGGCCAGAAAAACTGAAGACCTCATGGACACACAGAGAAGCCCACGCATTGTCCTGGGTCCACTGCAGAGCCTCCTGCTGCTTGGTGGGAAGCCAGAGCTGGGCATAAGACCCAATTGGTTATTTAGATCTAACTCTGTAGACCCACCTGTCCTTTAAATCACAGATATTTGCCTGTCTATGTCTTGTATGTGTTGTTTTTAATGTTTTTTGCTATCACTTGCCTGGTTTATGTCATTTGCTCCACTCATGTGCACTCATCAATAGTAAGTGTAAGTTCCTGTACAGCTGAAACCACAAAGAGCTGTAAACCACTGTGTGGGTCCAGTGAATTGAACATAGTTCATCGTGAAGAGCAGCCAGTACTCTTATCTCTTTAGCTATCTGTACAGCTTATCTGGGGAGTTCTTATTTGGGATAAGAAGCATCAGCCATGTTTAAAAGATATCTTGCAATAAGCTTTTAACAAGTCATAACTCAAAAATCTATAATTGGTGGGAAATTAAGTATATGACATCATAGATATGACAGGGTGGTGACATCATGATTGTGACATCAAGTGTATGACAACACGAGTGTAACATCAATTGTAGGACATTAAGGGTGTGACATCAGGGTTGTGACATCAGGTATGTCATCATGGATATGATGTCACAGGTGTGACATCATGAATGTGAGATTATGGGTGTGACATCAAAGGCATGACATCATGAGTGTGACATCACAGGTGTGAAATCACAGGTTTCACATGACTGGTGTGACACAACATGTATGACTTAACTAGAGTGACATTATGGTTGTGAAATCACAGGTATGACATTATGATTGTGATATCTATGGTCTGATATGGATATGATCTTGTTATGAATCATGGGTATGTCACAAGGGTATGACATCTCAGTTTGACATCATGCATATGACATGTGTGTGAAAACAGGTTGTCATCAGGAGCATAACATCATGTGTGTGACAATGGGTGTGACATTATGGGTAACATATAATTGGTGTAACATGTGTGTGAATTCACAGGTGTGACATCAGGAGTGTGACATCATGGGTGTGACAATAAGCATGTGACATTACACATATGACATCAATGGTATGAAATCATGTGTATGAAATGTATATAAATCATGGGTGTGACATAGGTTTGACATCACAGTTGAGACATCACATGTGTAACATTATGAGCGTGACATCAACAGTGTAAAATCATGGGTGTTACATCATGTGTGTGGCATCACAGGTTTTGCATCATGGGTGTGACATCCAGGTGTGACATCATGGGTAATACATCATGAGTGTGACAACATGGGTATGACATTGGCATGAATTTTAAGCATGACATCACAGCTATGACATTACAGGTGTGACATCACAGGTGTTAAATCACAGGTGTTAGATCACTATTGTGACATCATGGGCATGATATCATTAGTGTAACATCAAATATTTGACATCATGGGTATGACTGCATATGTCATGGTAATGAATCATATTGGTATGACACAACAGGTGTGACATCATGGGTGTGACCTCATGGGTATGATATCACAATGTGTCATCATGATTGTGATGTAAAGTGAAGAATATAATTGGTGTCACATCAAGTATATGACATCATGGGTATGACATCATGGGTGTGATATCATAGGTTTGACATCACAGTTGAGACATCACCAGTGTGAATTTTTAGGTGTGACATTACGTGTGTGACATCACAGGTATGAAAACATGGGTATAAAATGTGTATAAATCAAGGGTGTGATATCATAGTTTTGCATTCACTTTTGAGACTTCACAGGTGTAACATGTGTGTGACATCACAGGTGTGAAATCATGGGTGTGAAATAATGAGTGTTGCATCACAGTTGTGACATCATGGAAAAGACATCATGATTGTGACACCATGTGTGTGAAAATCACAGGTGTGACATCAAGAGTGTGACAATGGGTGTGACATTCTGGGTGTGACATCACAGGTACACCATCATGGGTATGACATCATGGGTATGACATCATAGGTGTGACATCACAAGTATGACATCATGGGTGTGAAACTATGGGTGAGACATTACACATGTGTCATCAGAGGCATAACATCATGGGTGTGACATCACAGGCATGACATCATGTCTATACAATGTGTATTATTCATTTTTGTGATATGATAGATTTGACATGAGATTTGAGACATCACAGGTGTAACATTATGTGTGACATCACAGGTGTGTCATCATGCATGTGACATCCTGCATGTGACATCACTAGTGTGACAAATGATGTATGTCAACACAAGTGTGACATTATGAGTGTTATTTTACAAGTGTGTCACCATGGGTGTGACTTCACATGTGTGACATCATGGGTGTGACATCAATGGTATGACATCATGTGTGTGAAATTATAGGTGTGACATTACACATGTGACATTACAGGTATGACATCAAGGTAGTGACATCACAGGTATGACATCATAGTAGAGACTTATAGGTATGACATCATGAGTGTGAAATTATGGGTGAGACATTACACATGTAAAATCAGAGACATGACATAATGGGTATGACATCATAGGTGTGAAATCATAGGAGTGACATCACAGGTATGAAATGTGTATAAATTATGGGTGTGATATAGGTTTGACATCACATTGAGACATCACAGGTGTAACATGTGTGTGACATCATGAGTGTGGCATCATGGGTATGACATTACTGGTGTGACATCATGGGTGTAGTACCATAAGTGTCACATCATGAGAGTGACATCATGAGTGTGCCCTCATGGGTGTGACATTAAGGGTTTGACATCACAGGTATGACATCATGGATGAGACCTCAAGTGTATGATATCAGGGGTATGATATGGTTATGAATCATGGGTATGTCATCAATGGTATAACATCATTGTGTGACATCATGGGTATGACATCATGTGTGTAAAACCACAGGTTGTCATGAGAAATATATCCTGGGTGTAACATCACAGGTGTTACATCACGATTGTGACGTCATCAGAGTGATGTCATGAGTGTGGCATCAAATATTCGACATCATTCATATGACATGCGTATGTCATGGTAATGAATCATGGGTATGTGTAGCCACCGGCAGCTACGGAAACCAGGTTCACCTGGAAGAAAGGCTGGGAATGAAAGGGGAATGGAGGGTGAGAGACGCATGGGGCCACGACAATGTGTTCTGATCAAGGCCCCAAGTTTAATATGTTGCTTTCACATATAAAGGGGAAGCCCCACCCCCAGAGTTTCTGCTCCTTTCAGCCCAGGGCCTGGGTGAGGGGACAGCAGCCTGGAGGGGTCAAGGCAAGCTCAGCAGGAGGCCCATTCTTCTTAGCTCCTGTAGCAGACTACAGGTCCCCAAGGCAATGCCTCCTAGGTTCTATTGTTTAGGTCTATGTGGGAAACAGCTCCCAGGCCTGCTCAAGGCTGTGGGGGAGGGCACACTAATAAGATCAACAATTTCTCACTAATAATAGCAACAATATCTCACTAACAGTAACATATAAAGTATCACATGTTCACTTCCTGTGTTATTGTCACAAAAATAACAAAGATCCCTTGATACATCACGTAATCCCAAATAATAATGAAGACAAAGGTGAGATTTTCACTGGTTTCATTAGCGGTAACCAAACCAATAAATAAATATAAGTAAATAAACAATCACAAACATATTAAAAAACAAATAAAATGAAAGAAAATAAAACGAAACCAAGAAAAAATTAAAATAAAAATAAACACAAATAAACACAAATTAAATTAAATTAAATTAAAACAAATAACAAATGATAAAGAAAAACTTAAAAAATAAAATAAGATGAAAAAATAAAATAAAAACAATAAAAACAAAAATAAATTAAAATAAAAATAAAAATATAAGGGGGCTTTAGAGATGGCTCAGTGGTTAAGAGCACCGACTACTCTCCCAGAGGTCCTGAGTTCAATTCCCAGCACCAAATGGTGGCTCAAAACCATCTGTAGTGGGAGCCGATGAGCTCTTTTGGTGTGTCTGGGGATAGTGACAGTGTCGTCACATATATGAAATAAATAAATCAAATTTTAAAAAAATAATAAAAAAATAAAAATATAAAATAAAATTTAAAAGTTAATTAAAATTAAATAAAATACTAATAAGAATGAAAAATAAAAAAATAAAAAATTTAAAAATAAAATAGTAAAAAACAAAACAACAAAAATTTAAAATACAATAAATAAAAACAAATAAAAAAACAAATGAAAACAAATGGCATGAAATAAAAATAAAACAAATATAATAAATAAAAACAAATAAAAAATTAAAAATAAATTTAAAATTTTAATTAAAATTTTAAATTAAAAAATTAAAATAAAAGAAATAAAAGTAAATAAAAAGAATAAAAATAAATAAAAAACAAATAAAATAAAAACTAAAATATTAAGAAATAAAAACAAATAAAAGAAATAAATATAAATTTAAAGACAAATGAAAAGAAAGGTAACAAAAAATATATAAATAAATAAGTACACCAGTTCGACTGCTATATCCATGTAGGTATACCTCAGACAAAAATTAATCCTTCTTTTGCTCATAAAATCTGCTGTCTTCTCACATGGCTGCCATGAGTTTTATGCCTTTGCCAACAGTGGTGGGTGCCCTTAATAAGAAATAAAATTCTGGTACTTGATCCAGAATACCTTGTAACAGTCAATGTATTTTTATCTTCGAAAAAGGGGATTAATTTCCTGCATGTTGACTTTGTATAAATTCTATCATTTAATTTATCTGCTTTCCAGCATACTCATTCAGATACATCACCGGATGCCATGGGCAGTGGACATGTCAGTTATCACACAATAATGCTATTTCATTTTTTAAAATATTTTTAATTAAATTTAATTTAACTTTAATTTATTATATAACTTCTCACACTAGAATGATATTTCTTTTGTTTTTAATATTTTTAATTTAATTTTATCAGTTCTCAATTTACACTATTTCATTTTTAATATTTTAATTTAACTTAATTTTATTTTAATATATTAGTTTTCATAATACAAGGCTATTTCTTTTTTAAAATTTTATTTAATTCAATTTAAGTTTTTTATTGGATAATTTATTTTATTTTTTATTATTCATTTTAAATTTTTATTTTATTTATATTTATTGCATGCTTTATTTATTTACATTTTAGACATTGTCCATTTTACCCATTTCTCCCTCTTCAAAGAATCTACTTTTCCATCCCCCTCCTCCATTTTGCTTTTATACCATTTTAATAACATGCATTAAAAATTCAATCTTGTTTACTTGACAACGAAATGAAAATCACTCTAATTTAAAAGCAGGCATTGATAAACCACACATATGTATTAAGATATGTACATGCCATAGTTTGTGCCATTTGCTTGGAGGACTTGTATTTTAATTTCATTTGTGCAGTTTTGCACATTTTAGATTATATATGATCTATATTATATAACTTATATAATATATACTATATATAATACTTATAATATATACTATATACTATACTATAAAATATATGTTATATATTGTGTGCAATAGACTATATAGTATATACTCTGTGCTATGTAATCTAGAATGTATATATATTATGGATTATAAATATACTATATACATATATATATATATATATATATATATATATATATATATATATAATATAGCTTTAGGTTTTCAATTGTTCTAGAGTAGATTATAATGAATGTCTGCTGTTATCCCCGTAAGTCATCAATAAACATAATACATCATTATAAAGCAAACCCAGAGAAACTGCCTCAATCAATGATAATCAATACATCATTATAATTCAAACCCAGAGAAATTCTGTCTTAATCAATCATAATAAATACATCATTATATAGCTAACCCAGAGAAACTCTGCTTCAAGTAATCAATCATAATCCATATGTCATTATAAAGCAAAGCCAAATAAACTCTGTCTCAATCAATCATAATCAATACATCATTATAAAGCAAAAATCTATTAAATTTATCATATTATTCCATATTACAGTATATAACATAGTATTATTAAGATACTGTATTATATAATAATAATATATTAAATAGATTACATTATCCATTTATGAAAAAGAGATCATGGGTATAACATGGGAATGAAATATGGGTATGATATCACAGGAATGACATCACTAATGTGACATCATGGTTATGACATTACTGGTGTGATATCATGGGTGTGATATCACAGGTATGACATTATGACATCATGGGTATGACTTCATGTGTATGTCATGACTGATATGAAATCATGGGTGTGACATCACTGGTCTTACATCACTGGTGTGACATAATAGGTGTGACATAACAGGTGTGATATTATGGGTGTGATATCACAGGTATGATACCATGGGTGTGACATCAAGGGTATGACATCATGGGTGTGAAATTATGGGTGTGGCATTGCACGTGTGACATAACAGGTATGACATCACAGATGTAACATCATAGGTGTGACATTATGAGAGTGACATCACAAGTATGACATAACAGGTATCACGTGAGTATAAATCATGGGTGTGATATCATAGGTTTGACATCCCATTTGAGACATCACAGATGTAACATTATGAGTGTAACATCACGGTTGTTACATTATGGTTGTGACATTATGGGCATAATATCATGGGTGTGAGAACACAGGTATGACATCATGTGTGTTGTATCACAAGTACATCATCAGGTATGTGACATCACACATATGATATCAAGGGTATGACATCATGGGTGTGAAATTTAAGTGTGTTATCACATGTGTCATATCACAGGTATGACATCATGGGAGGGACATCACAGGTATGACATCATGTGTATAAAATCATGTATAAATCATGTATAAATCATGGGTGTGACATCACTGAAATGACATCATGGGTATTGCTAGTGTGATATTATGGTTATGACATCATGGGAATGATATTATTGTAACATCATGTGTGTGACATCATTGTTGTAATATTAAGGGTGTAACATTATGGGTGTTACATCACATGTGTGACACCACACATATAAAATTATGGGTGTGACATTAAGGGTATGACATCATTGTGTGAAATTATGGGTGTGACATTACACATTTGACATTGGAGGTATGACATCATGGGTGTGAAATCATAGGTATGACATTACAGGGGTGACATCACAGGTATGACACCATGGGTGTGACATCATGAATATGACATTACAGGTGTGACGAAACAAGTATGACATCATGAGAGTGCCATCACAGATGTGACATCATGGGTATGAAATGTGTATAAATCATCGGTGTGATATCATAGATTTGAATTCATAGTTGAGGCATCACAGATGTAGCACTATGAGTGTGACATCACCAGTGTGATATCATGGATGTGACATTACAGGTGTGAAATCACTGGTGTTATATCACTGGTGTGACATAACAGGTATGACATCATGAGTATAACATCATGAGTGTGACATCACAGGTATAATATTATGGTTGAGATATCAAATGTATGATATCATGGGTGAGACATCAGTGAATGACATCATGAGTGTTACATCACAGGTGTGACAACACAAGTATAATATTATGTGTGTGACGTCATGGGTGTGACATCAAGTGTATGACCTCATGGGCATGACATGGATATGACATGGGTATAAATCATGGGCTTTTACATCACGGGAAGGACATCAGAGGTGTGACACCATGATTGTGACATAAAGTATAGGACATTCTAGTTGCGAAATCAAGAGAGTGATATAACATGTATGACATCATGGGAATGACATGCTTATGATTATACGTATGACATCACGGGTATTTCATTACTGTGTGATATCATGGGCAAGATGTATTGGGTTTGACATCACAGGTGTGACATCTGTGTAAAATCACAGGTGTGACATCAGAGGTGTGACATCATGGGTGTGACATCATGGGTATGATTTCAGGATGTGACATCAAGTGTATGCCATGGATATGAGATGGTTAAGAATTATAGGTGTGACATCATGAGCATGACATATCAAGCATGACATAACAGGTGTGACATCATGAGTGTTACATCTAGTATATGACATCATTGGTATGATATGGTTATGAGTCATAAGTAGCACATTATGGGTATGATATCATGATTGTGACATCAAGTATGACATCATGGGTATGACATGAGTATGTTATGGTAATGAATCATGGGTATGACACCACAGGTGTGACATCATGTGTATGACATCACGATTGTGACATCATGAGTGTGACATCATGGTTATGACATCACATGTATGATAACATGGGTATGACATGGGTATGAATTGTAAGTATGATATTACAAGTGTGACATCACAGGTGTTACATTACAGTTGTGACATCATGGGTGTGATATAATGAGTGTGACATCAAGTGTATGACATCATGTGTATGACATGGGTATGTCATGGTAATGAATCATGGGTATGACACCACAGGTGTGACATCATGTGTGTGACTTCACAGTTCTGACATCATGGGTGTGACATCAGAGGTGTAACACGATGTGTGTGACATACAGGTGTGACATCAAGTGTATTACATCATGGGTATGACATGTGTATGAATCATGGGCATAATATCATGAATGTTACATCTCGGGTATAAAGTCATGATTGTGACATAAAGTAAAGAACATTCTGGGTGTGACATTAAGAGTGTGATATAACATGTATGACATCATGGGTATGACATGGTTAGAAATCATAAGTATAACATCATGGGTATGACATCAGTGGTGTGACATCACAGGTGTGGCATCATAGGTGTCACATCATGGGAATGACATCATGAGTGTGCCCTCATGGGTGTGACATCACTGTTGCAACATTGTTGGTATGACATCATGGATGAGACATCAAGTGTATGATATTATGGGTATGATATGGATATGAATCATGGGTATGTCATCACAGGTGTGACATCACTGTGTGATATCATGTGTAAGACATTTTGGGTTTGACATCACAGGTGTGACATTCGGAGTTTGACATCAAGCGAATGACATTATGGGTATGACATGTATATGTGATGGATAAAAATCATGGTTATGACATAATGGTTGCGAAATTATAGGTGTGACATCACACATGAGACATCACAGGTGCAACATTATGAGTGATACATCAAGGGTGTGACTCACTGTTGTAATATTGTGGGTGTGACATAATGATTGTGACATCATGATTGTGACATCAAGTATATTACATCATGAGTGTGACATCATGGGTGATGATGAGATATTTTTGTAATTATTTAGATATTGTTATAGTGCATTATTGTTAATATTAGTGCAATATTAACAACAATAACTTAATAATAATAACAGTAATATTATCATCACAGTTATGACATTACAGGTATGACATCATGGTGTGACATCAGGAGTGTGACATCATGGGTATGACATCATGGGTGTTACATTGATGGTGTGACTTCACTCATTAGACATTACAGTTGAAATATTATGAGTGTGAAAACACCGATGTGACATCATGTGTGTGACAACACAAGTATGAAATATTTCTCTAATAATAAAAACAATATCTCACTAATAATAACAAAAATATCTCAATAACAATGTTTCTCTAATAATGACAATATTTTAGTAATAAGAAAAATATTTAACTAATAATAATCTTTCAGTAATAACAAAAATATATCACTAATAATAATAACAGTATTTCACTATTAATAACAAAATTTCACTAATATTAACAATAATGCACTAATAACAATATCTAAATAATTACAAAAATATCTCATTAATAAAAATATTTCACTGATAATGAAAACAAAATCTCACTAATAATAACAATATCTTACTAATTAAAACAACAATATCTCACTAATAATAAGAATCTTTTGGTAATAATAACTAAAATATCTCACTAATGATAACATCTCACTTATAATAACGACAATATCTCTCTAATAATAACAACAATATTTCACATATAGTAACAATGCCTCACTAATAAGAATAACAATATCTCACTGATAATAACAAAAATATATAACTAATAATAAAAATATCTCACAAATAGTAACAATATCTCAGTAATAACAATAACAATATCTCAAAACTAAAACATCTCACTAATAACAATATGTCACTACTAAAAACAATATTTCACTAATGATAACAATATCTCACTAATAATATTTTACTACTAATAATAACAGTATCTCACTACTAATAGAAAAATATCTCATTAATAACAATATCTCACTAATAATAATATCTTACTACTAATAAAAAACTCACTATTAACAACAATAACTTAATAATAATAACAGTAATATCTCAATAATAAAAACAAAAATATCTCTCATAACAACACTATCCCACTAATAATAACAATATATCACTAAAAATAATATTATTTCAGTAATAATAAGAAAAATACCTCACTAATAATAAAAAAATCTCACTAGTAATAAAAAATCTCACTTTTAATAGCAAAAGTATCTCACTAATAACAATAGCTTAATACTAATAATAACAATAACTCCTGAATAATTAATAACATCAATGTCTCACAGATAATAAAAATATCTCACTAATAGTGATTATTATCTTAATAATAATAAAAGAAATATCTCACTATTACAAAAATATCTCTCTAATAATAAGAACAATAACTAATGAATAATAATAACAATATCACATTAATAATAACAATTGTTAAGTAACAATTACAAAAGTATCTCACTAATAATAATAACACTACGTCACTATTAATAATAAAATATTAATAATAACAACAGCAATATCTCACTGATAACCAAAATATTTCTGTAATAATAACAATATCTCACTAATAATAACAGCAATATCTCACTAATAACAAAAACAATATCACAAATAGTTAAAATATCTCACTAATAGTAACAAAAATATCTTGCTAGCAAGAATAACAATATATCAGTATTAATAACAAAATTTTAATAACAGTAACACCAATATCTCACTATTAACAACAAAAATATCTCTTTAATAATAACAATAGTATCTCACTAATAATAACAAAAATATCTTAGTAGTAATAATATTTCATTAAAATGTTAACAATATCGACTAATAATAATAAATCACTAATAATAACAGTAATATCTCTAGTAATAATAACAATATATCACTATTAATAACAAAATCTTAATAACACTAATATCACACTAATAATAACAAAATTATATCTCTAAAATATGAATAATATCTCACTAATAATAACAAAAATATCTCACTAATTATAACAATATTTCATTAAAATGATAACAAAATCTTTCTACTAATAAAACAATCTCATTAATAATAACAATACATCACTAATAACAAAAATATCTCACTAATAATAGTAACAATATCTCACTAATAATAATAATATCTTACTAATAATAACAACAATATTTCACTGATAATACATCAATATATCACTAATAACAATATCTCACTAATAATAATAACAATATCTCACTTAAAATAAAATATCTCAATAATAATAACAATTTCTCAATTATAATAACAATGTCTCACTAATAGTAACAATATCAGAGTATTAATAACAAAAATGTCTCACAAAGAGTATCTCGCTAATAATAACAAAAATATCTCACTAATAATAATGACAATATCTCGCAGGGCAGTGGTGGCGCAAGCCTTAAATCCCAGCACTTGTGAGGCAGTGGCAGGCGGATTTCTGTGTTTGAGGCCAGCCTGGTCTACAGAGTGAGTTCCAGGACAGCCAGGACTACACAGAGAAATCCTGTCTCAAAAACAAAACAAAACAAAACAAAACAAAAGAAAAGAAAAAAAACCCAAACAAACAAATAATAACAATATCTCACTAATATTAACAACAATATCTCACTAAAACAACTTCTTACTACTAATAATAACAATATCTCACTGGTAATAACAACAATAATTCACTAACAATATCTCACTAATCATAATAGCAATATTTCATTAAAATGTTAACAATATTGCACTACTATTAATAACTATATCTCACTAATAATAATAAAATATCTCACTAATAACCACAATATCTCACTAATAATAACAACAATATCTCACTAATAATAACAACAATATCTTACTAATAATAACAACAATATCTCACTAATAATACTATCTCACTAATAATAACAAAAATTTCTCACTAATATTAAAAACAGTATCACACTAATAACAAAAACAATCTCACAAATAGTTACAATATCTCAGCAATAATAACAAAAATATCTCACTATTAATAATAACAATATATCACTGTTAATAACAAAATCTTAATAATAATAACCCCAGTATCTCACTAATAATAACAAAAATATTTCTCTAATATTAACAATAATACCTCACTAATAATAACAAACATATCTCACTAGTAATAATGAAGGAGTTAAAAACTTTTAAACCTTCCACAGATGGAGTCAAGAGTGCAGATCAGCTTGTTCTGCACTCTGGGTCCTAGGAAACTAGCTATTCACAAGACAAAATAAGTAAGATAAGAGCTCAGAGCTGGGAGTTCAGGATAGCGTGACCAAGCGCTATGGGTACCAGGAACTAAAAACTGACCATAAGATAGATTGAATAGGGTTTGAGCTGGGAGTTCAAGTTAGCATTCCTGTGCACCCTGGATACCAGGAACTTGGCTGACCACAAGATAGATGGCTGATTACGTATATGTTCTTAGAGAATAGCCTGTTCCTTGTGCCCTGTCACAAACTGAATAATGGGCTGGGACTTTCCACAGGTGCTCTCCAATAGCCCTCCCTTACTCCCCATGGGTTGTGGTTCCCCACCCCCGAGTTGTGGTTTTGGGCTTTAAATTCTCTCTGTCTCCAAAGCCCAGGGGTCAGATCCCACTGCCCCTGCATGGGTCATGGGTCTTGACCTCAGTATACTGATTAAAATATGCCTCTTGCTGATTACATCAAGTTCAGTATCTTGCAGTTAATGGGTGGCCACGAATTCCCGAGGCTTGGGTGAGGTCCTCTATTCGTGGGGGCCTTACAATAACAATATTTCATTAAAATTATAACAATATCTTACTACTAACAATAACAATATCTCACTAATAACAATACATCACTAGTAACAATATCTCAGTAATAATAGCAATGACATCTCACTAATGATAACAATGTTTCACTGATAATACCAACAATATCTCACTAACAATAAAACATCTCACTAATAATAAAAATAATATCTCACTAGTAATAACAATATTTCAGTGATATCAACAATATATCACTAATAATAACAATATCTCACTAATGAAAATAACAATATCTCATTTAAAATAAAAATACCTCAATAATAATAACAATATCTCAATTATAATAACAATATCTCACTAATAGTAACAATATCAGAGTATTATAACAAAAATGTCTCCCAAATAATAATATCTCACTAATAATAACAAAAATATCTCACTAATACTAATATTTTCTCACTAATATCAATATATCACTAATAATTACAACAATATCTCACTAATAATAACCACAATATCTCACTAATAATAACAAAAATTACTCACTCATTAACAACAATATCTCACTAATAGTAACATTATCTCACTAATAATAACAAATCTCTAATAATAACAATATCTCTCTAATAATAAATACAATATCTCAGTAACAATAACAACAATATTTCGCTAATAATAATATTTCACTGATAACAAGAATATCTGACTAATAATAATCACAATATCTCACTAATAATTACCAAAATATCTCACTAATAACAATATTTCACTAATGATAACTATATCTCACTAATAATAACAAAAATATCTCACTAATAGTAACATTATCTCACTAATAATAACAATATCCCTCTAATAATAATATCAATATCTCACAGTATCAATATCTCACGAATAATAATAACAATATCTCACTAATAACTATATTTCACTAATAACAATAATAGTATATCACTAATAATTACCAGAATATCTTACAAATAATAACAATAATATCTCAGTAATAACAATATCTCACTAATTATAACAAAAATATCTTATTAATAATAAAAATATCTCACTAATATTAACAAAAATATCTAATAGTAACATTATCTCACTAAAAATAACAACACTATCTCACTAATAATAATAACAATATCTTATTTAAAATGACAATATCTCAATAATAACAACATATGTCACTAATAAAAACAAAAATATCCTGTTAATAATAACAACAATATCTCACTAATAAAAACAGTTTCTCACTAGTAAGAACAACAATATGGCACTAGTAACAACAAAAATATCTCACTAATAACAATAATATCTCACTAATAATAAGTCTTTCAATAATAGTAACAACAATTTTTCAATAACAATAACAATATTTCAATTATAAAAACAAACATATTTCATTAAAATATTAAGAATATCTCACTAATAATAACAATATATCACTAATAGAAATAACAATGTCTTTCTAATAATAACAAAAATATCTCACTAATAATAACAATATCTCACTAATAACAGTGATATATAACTAATAATAACAAAAATATCTTACTAATATTAAAAATATCTCACTAATAATAACAATTTCTCACTAATAACACCAATAATATCTGAGTCATAATAAAAACAATATTTTATAATAATACCAACAATATCCTACTAATAATTACAACAGTATATCACTAATAGTAATAACAACATCTCATTTAAAATGACAATATCTCAATAATAACAGCAATATCTCACTAAGCACAAAAATATCCCCCTAATAATAACAAGAATATCTCACTAATAAAAACAGTTTCACATTAATAATACTAACAAATATCTCACTAATAATAATGATATCTAACTAATAACAAAAATATCTTAATAATACTTATTATAATATTTCACTAATAATAACCACAATATCTCACTAATAATAGTATCTCACTTATATAACATCTCACTAATAATATCAAAAATTACTCACTAATAATAACAACAATAACTCAATAATTATAACAATATGTCACTAATAATAACAATAATATTAATAATAGTAATAGTAACATTATCTCACTAATAATACCAATATCTCACTAATAATAACAACAATATACTTCTGATAATATTTCATGAATAATGATAATATCTCACTAATAATAACAACAATATACTTCTGATAATATTTCATGAATAATGATAATATCTCACTAATAATAACAATATGTCACTGACAACAATATCTCAATAATAATAATAATAATAATAATAATAATATCCCACTAATATTTACCACAATATCTCACCAATAATATCAATATCTCACTAATAACAACAATATCTCACAAATAATAACAAAAATAACCCAGTAATAACAATATTTCACTAATAATAAAAACATCTCACTAATATTAACAACAATATCTAATACTAGCATTTTCTCACTAATAACAACATCTCACTACAATTTCTCAACAATAATAACAATAGTATCTCACTAATAATAACAGTATTTCACTAATATTAACAAAAATATCTCACTAATAATGATATTATCTGACTAATAATGAAAACAATATTTTACTAATAATACTAAAATATCTCACTAATAATAATAACCATATCTCACTAATAAATAGAACATCTCACTAATAAATAGAACAATATCTAACAACATCTCACTAACAAATAGAACAATATCTAACTAATAACGACAATATCTCACAAACAGTAACAATATCTCACTATTGGTATTAATGGTAACAAAAATGTCTCACTAATAATAAAAGCAGTATTTCACTTATAATACCAAAAATATCTCACTAATAATTCCAAGAGTATCTCACTAATAATAATAATAACATCTCAATTCAAATAACGACAAAATGTGACTATAACTAGTTTCTCACTAGTAATAACTATAGTTCATTAAAATATTAACAGTATCTCACTAATTATAACAACATCTCACTAATAATAACAATCTCTCAATAACAATAATAAAAATATCTCACTGATAATAACAATATCTCACTAATAACGAAAATTTCTCATTGATAATAATATCTCACTAATAATAATTACCACAAAATCTCACTAATAATAATAATATATAACTAATAACATTATCTCACTAATAACAAAAAATTTTCACTAATAACAACAATATCTAAGCAATATTAAGAGTAAAACCTCACTAATAATAAAAACAATCACACTACTGATAACAAAAATATCTTACTAATAACAATATCTCAATTATAATAACAAAAAACCCACTAATAAAAATATCTCACTAATATAACAATATCTCACTAATTTTAGCAACTTCTCTTTAATAATAACAGTATATCACTAATAATTGTATCTCAATTAAAATAACAATAATATCTCACTAATAGTAACAACAATATCTCACTAATAACATTTCACTAATAATAAGAAAAATATTTCTTTAAAATGTTAACAATATTGTACTACTAATAATAACTATATCTCACTAATAATAAAAATATCTTGCTAATAATAACAATACCTCACTAATATTTATAACATTATCTCACTGATAATAACAACAATATCTCACCAATAATAGCAATATGTCACTAGTAATAACAATATCTCATTAATAATAACAACAGCATCTCACTAATAACTACAATATTTCACTAATAATAATAACAATGTCTGGCTAATAAAAAAAACAATATCTTACTAATAATATCTCACTAATAACAATACTATATCACTAACAATAACAACAGTATTTCACTAAGATAAACAGCAGTATCTCACTAATAATAACCACAATATCTCACTAAAAAACAAAACTTCACTAATCATAATAACAGCATCTCACTAATAATAACAACAACATCTCACTAATAATAATAACTATATCTCACTTTCACTGTGTAGAGATTGGTGTTCATGCAGGAAACTGAGAATACCTAAGCTATGTTTTTGTATGTTGCATGGTGTGTGTGTGTGTGTGGGGTGTGTGTGTGTGTGTGTGTGTGTGTGTGTGTGTGCTCCTTCACGTCTGTGTATGAATGCTTTCTCCTGTCTATAAGGTTCAGGAATATGCATGTTGGTGCATAAGTGTCGGGGAACAGGAGGTTGTGCATGGTGGAGAAGGAAGGGTCACCCATCACAGGCGCTCCTCAACTGCAGGGCACCTGCCAGCCACTGAAGGGTCAGCAGGAGGGCGGCAAGCACTAAGAGGACTGAGCAGGTACTTGCAAAGGATCCTGTGGGAGCCCGACCTAAACCCCTGCCAATCTGGAGCCAAGGGAAAGAGCCGCAGAATCAAATGCCTGGACTTGAGGACCAGGAACTGACACAGCCCACTCAGTGCCCAGCCAAGACACTCAGACTGGGTGTGGCCCAGAGATTGATCCAGCTCCTGCCTGCCTGACCCCGCCCACATGGGTTTGCCTTTCAACCTGACAGCCAGTTCTCTTCTTAGAGATGCAGACTCCTCTGTTACTGGCCACAGGCTCTCAATTTGCCAGGTCAAGGCACCCAGACAAAAAGGACCTCCCAGGATGATCCTCAGCTGGTAGCACACCCTGGTCATGGAGTCAGAGAGCTCAAGGAACAGGGGAAGATGAACAGAGGACACACGGGGTGGGGTGGAGAACCAACCTTCTCCATGGCCCAACTCTGCCTGCCACCTAGCAGTAGGAGGCTCTGCACTGGACCTAGGGCAATGTTGGGGTGCTCTCTGTCCTTGACTCCTTCAGTATCCCTGGCCTGACCACAGAGTGAAGTGGGAGATGAAAAGAAGGGCCCCCTAAAAACCTTGGTCTACTTACCCAGGCATACATGTTGGTATCTCAGGTACCCCTCAATATGAGTTCTGGTGGATGCTTCCCCACAAAGTCATCTAGTCATATGTTCACCTCAGAGGAAGAGAGATGTGGGCTGCCCAATTTCACAATCTCTCTTGCAGGTCACCTGGCTCCCTGAGCTGAGGACAAGGACATATCCAAAGAAGAAATGAATATTCCATCCCAACCTGCTGCATTGAAAACCAAGCTCTGGCCTCAGGCCCCCAATTCTAAGCACCTACTAAGTAAGCATCTCCAGGCAACTGACCAGTAAACCAGACAACCATTATGATCTAATTTCAGCTCCCTCACAATATCTCTCCTCTCTCTAACCCTCCATCCCACCTCCACCTCACCCCAGACCTTCACCAACCACCATGCAG
The DNA here is from genome assembly GCF_011762505.2 of Arvicanthis niloticus. Lineage (NCBI taxonomy): Eukaryota > Metazoa > Chordata > Mammalia > Rodentia > Muridae > Arvicanthis > Arvicanthis niloticus. The sequence goes on along the minus strand of NW_023044980.1, from coordinate 738,973 downwards.
CACTCAGCGGACACTTTGATCTCCTTCCTTCCTCCAAAGTCCCCAAGTCACTCTCACCATTGATCCTTCTTTTTATATCATAGCACACACCCCCTTAACTACCTGTGCCTAGGGGTTACGCACACATGCATCTCAGAGGTCCCTGAACAGATTCAAGTGGACACAACATGACAGGCACCTAGACACAAAGCACAATGAGCATTAACCACTTGTCCCACAAGAATTTCTGCAGCACATCTCCTTCCCACACCAACTCCTCCTAGACCAATTCACATCAAGGTCCTCTGAGGGTGCCCATTGCAAATTCTCAAAGTGCATTCAAACTTTCTCTCCAAGTGCTCACTACAGCAGCATGACAACAACTGACTGGCTATTCACCTATTTATATAACTATCTACATATGTATCTATCTATTTATCTCTCTATATATCATTTATCATCTATCTATCTATCTATCTATCTATCTATCTATCTATCTATCTATCTATTTTTACCTACCTTCCTAACTTCATATGTACCTACCTACCTTCCTACCTACACACCTCCTAATATCTCATTATGGAACACACACACACACAGACACACACACACACACACACACACACATATGTATATATATGTATATGTATATATACATATACATATACATATACATATACATATACATATACATATACATATACATATATATATGTAATTTTTTTAGGGCAGAAGAAACTTTGCCAGATGAATTCCATGGTCATTTGAGAACTGGTTTTCATGATCCACCAGCAAGCCTTCCTTTCATGAGCACTGAGAGTCTACAGAGGTCCACCCCTGCACTCTCAAGGGCTTATGTCACAGCTGGTTAAGACCTCTCTAACAACCTCCAAGAGAGAAGCCATCTCTGCTTTCCACTTCTCCCACCATACCAAGCTTCCTTGAGGCATCTGCTCTGATAGAACCAAGAGAGCTCTCTCCATCCAGGCAGGCCTGTCCTCAGTTCTCACAGGTGCAAGTCTTAGAACAACAAGGAAGGATGGTTTTTGCCACCCTCCATAGTATTTATTGTTAAACAATTGTCTTATCCATCCACCAAGACAGAAGTACCATCAGCAACATATCCCCTGCTGTGCCACAAAGGCCTTTACCTGGAACAACTCCCCTATTTTCCCCCTCAAGCCTTTCTACACCTTGTGCCCACATTCCTATAGCCTGGGCATAAGTACAGACTTAAGAATTTCTGCTACATCCAAACCTGACATTTCCAGACAATGATGAGGTCAACACCACAAGAAATAATACACCATGTGCCCACACTGAACCTGTTTCAGGGCCATCAGAGGCCTAGTTTTTTGATTAGAGAACACACAGTGACTAGAACACATCAGAGGCCTAGTATCCTGACTAGAGAACACACACACACACACACACACACACACACACACACACACACACACACACGGAGAAAGGGAGAGACAGGGACAGAAACAGAGAGAAACTTTGGTCTTCCAGTTTTTTTTTTTTTTTCTGGAAATGAGATTGTACATCTGTTAATTGCAGAACCATATCTATTCTTCCTGAAATCCCTAAACACGTAGAGAAGGCCAGGTGTCTTTGGGCATTCATCCTGGCTCATCTTCCTGGATAGTAGGGATGGTCAGCTAGTCAGAAGAAGCCCAGAGTACGTTGCCTGTTTGTTTGTCAGGCATCAGAGCTAGGAGGCTTTCAAGGTATCCAGCCTGGATGTTTCCCAGGCAGTTGAAGCTGTTTTGGGCACCCCTGGTACTACAGCATACTCTGGCTGTTTCTACTCACTTTGACCCTGAGCCAAGACACTGCCTATACTCCTCACCCCTTTCGGGCACAACATGAGGTTGCTTGCATAGGATAATGGTAGAGCCTCCCAGACCATTGAATGGTTTTGGGTACCTATGTAATTTCATTACAGAACTGAGACCCCTACCTATAATGCGCGCCTCCCGTGTCCCCCCCACGCCCGTGAAATAGAAACACAAGAGGCAGAATTTGGGTAGTTACTGCAAAACGAGGCTTTCCTCTGTAACACAGATGAGGAAAACGCGGAAGGACGGGGAAGGAAGCAGAAGGGCGGGAAAAGCCGGAAACGGCCTAGCTTAAATACACCCTAGAGTGACCTATTCACTTCTGATTGGCTGTTCGCTCACCACCCAATATTACACCTCGGGATTGGCCAGTGACTTGGCGGTCTTTCTGCCTTTGCAGCTGCGCAGTTGATTGTTTACAAGTGGGAAGACAGGAGGCCAGCGCCATCTTGGAATGGCACATACTGACTGCGGCTCCCAACACCTACCCCCACCAGAAGCACAGCTACAGGAAAGAAGCTCCAGGAAAGGATTTTTTTCTTAAAAATAAAAGCAGGAAGGGAATGCCAGAGATAACAACTCTAGACCTAAGAAGGGGATAATGTGGGGTTGAGCTTGGTAGGGAGGACATTAACTGGACAAAGATATCTGGCCACTAAAGCTACCAAGCCCTGAGATGTTGATACTGCTCACAGAAGCAGGATAGCATGTCTTCACACCATGACTCTCTGTGGGTTAGTAACAAGGGGATGTGAGGGGTAGAATGGTGTACTGTAAGGCTACTGCTGGGCAGCCTCAAATAAAAGCAAGTGGGACTGGGATCACTCTGTTGAACAGGGGTGTACAAGACAAGTCATCCACAAGAACCCAGATACAGCCTGTCTGAAGATGCCTGTGTCGAGAGGTCCTGTGACTCTGTAAAACCTAAGATGTCCTCCTGCACTGACTGCACTCTGGTCCTGAGAGGCTGTGCTTCCTGAATCAAGCTAGCCAAACCCTCTGTCTCAGGCCTTCTCTGGTAAGCTGGAATCTGCTCACTCACAGGCATCTCCTGGGCCTAGAAGCCCTCAGGAGCCTCTAGTCCCTCCTGTGCAACCAGAATAGAGTGGCTCCCAAGAAGGTCTGTGACCATGTACAGAGAGTCTCAGGGATGTGAAGGTGGAATCCTCAAAACAATTCCACTTGATGGCAGTAGAGCATGGAGAATGCCATATGCCAGGCTGTATGAGCGCTCTCCCTCTGCCCTTCCTGAGGCAAAAAACACCAACCAGCAAGCACTGTAGAGTGAAAAATTATAAAGGCCATTTTATGAAGTATGTATAGATTTTTCGCCTTACAGAACTCGGAACTGAAAATAAGATTTCAGGCCTTCACATTCCAGGTGAAGGACACTTGCTGGATTACATTCCCCATGCCTCGTCCAAGGCAGGAAGGCATTCCTGACTACAGATAAAGATGCTACCACCTAGGTGGGGCCATAGTCCTATAGCCGGAAAAAGTAAAGATAGTAATCTGAAATGGCAGGATAGGACACAATAGCATGGTGAAAACCACATTTTTGAGAAGAATGAGTGTGCAGAGTGATCTCACATGACTCTAGATCATTTGGGCTAGATTCTCTGAAATGTTCCACTGTTCTTGGTTAACCCCCCACCCCCTTGGTCTTCCCAGTGCTATGTTCAAAATTTGTAAAACAACCAATCATGTGTAAGCACGCGAAAATTCCTTCCTCCCCCCACCCCATGCTATAAAAGACCCTTTAACCCACCACACAGGGCCAAAAACCCTGCTCTTGGAGCTAAAGAGCTTGTCGTTTTTGACCGCTGGCTCCTCCCCTAATAAACCTCTGCTGATTGCATCCAGGTATGGTTTCTTGTGATTTTTGGGTGGTCGCGATTCCCTGAGGCTTGAGGAACGGTCTCCCGAGTATGGAGGTCTTCAGCACCAGCTGCCAACATGGCCAAGCACTGGGGCTTTCCAATGGACAGAGATTCGTGTCCATACAGACATGCGGGATGACTAAGCAGTGTTTTTGTATGTTGTTGGGTAGTGTGTGTTTGTTTGTCTGTGTTTAGGGGGGCACATGCTCCCACACCTTTGTGAGTGTGTGCTATCACCTGCCTATAAAGATTGGGGTATGGATGAGGGTTCCAAAGTTTTGGGGACAGGACAATGTCCATAGCAGGGATGGAAGTGTAACCCATCACAGGAACTCATCAACAGCACCACACCAGCCAGCCACTGAAGAGTCCAGTAAGAGGGCAGCGAGCATTAACAGGAGGGAGTATGTAGGAAGCTGCTGTTATCTGTGCAGTTGCTAGGCAGATAGGCTTCCTTAGTCACTGCCAATCCCGAGGCATATTGGGTGGTGAGCGAACAGCCCATCAAAAGTGAATACGTCACTCTAGACTGTACTTAAGCGGGACCCCTTCCTCAGCTCGACCCTTCCGCGTCTCTCCACGTTTCTCCACGTGGGTGATAAAGATTAAAAAGCCTCGTTTACAGTAACTACCTGATCTCTGCGTCTCGTGATTTCTCCGCGGATGCAAAGCTCTAGGGGGGGCGCGTTAGATCTGGTGCCGAGAACCCAGGAGATTGCACGTGCGGTTTTCCCAGGCGGCAGAAATCTCTACGCGTTAGTGGAAGAACCCTGAGCTTCGAGGACGGTTAAAAGACTGTGGATGTGCGGGGTCACCTCTGGAAGGTATGCTTGGGATAGAAACCTTCGTTGCGGGTGGATATTCACCCATTACCACCGCAACAATAGCTAGCCTCCTGTTTGCGTTGCTTTCAGCTAATAGGGCAAGTCAAGAGGTTTCAAGAGAGGTCCGTTCCAGGCTATCAGAACCAGAGTGTGTTAGTGTGAGCCGGCAGTGGCATCAGGCCAAGGAGCCTGGAGGGATAGTGTACTCAAAAGGAACAAGGGTTACTGCAGAGTCCATTAAGCTTGAGGACCCTCCGCCGGATGGTGGAGAGAGAATGGAGGTCAAAAAGACCCCCCTGTACTTCATTAAGGAGCCTGACTCCATAGAACTGGGCAGCTCCGAGGAGGAAGTAGCCGCTTGTGCAAAGTATAGCCGTTCTGAGATAAGACTAAGAAAGATCTTAAGTCACTCAGCCCAGTCCCACTGACCTCGGCCGGAGCCAGCGGCTCACTCGGGCTCGAGGGTCCCCTGCCGTGCTTCTAGGTTCGGGCTGTGGGAACAGACACGCTGCAACAGGGCCTGGGTCAGACCGGTTGCAGAGGCATCTGCGCTCTGCTACGTGTGGCGGCTTGCAGCCCGGCAGAGCAAGAGAGCTTGCCGCAAAAGGCAGACACAGGAGGGAGGCAGTCTGCCCTGGGAAGCTGCCTTCCAGCTGCGGGCACACAGAGAGTGTCCTGCAGGCTCAGAGCAAGCAATGCCAGTGATGGAGATGATCTTTGAGGATGTCATGGCTGGGTGCCGTGCAGCCATTGTCCCTCGTAAGAACAAGAGGATACAAGATTGGCTGAGGGCCTGCTGTGGCCCGGGGTGGGAAGTTTTTTGTGTTTCCTTCACAGGTGAAAACAATTTAATTTGGGCCCGTGGCACATGGCAGCGCGAGCGCGGTCGCGATGGCGGAGCGCAGCCTGGAGCCGCTTGCCCCGCCCCCCGTGGTGCAGACGCGGCTGCAGGAGCGGGAGCCTTCGGAGGATCAGAAAGAAGGAAGCTGGATTACAAGATTTCGGCTCTGACTCTCCTGCCATTGTGGCTGAGTATATCGATGTGGGATTTGGTAAAATCTTAAACTGTTCCAGAGGCTTTTAGTTCAAATTTAAGGTTTTAAATAAAAGCAAAATGGTTCAGTTCGGGACTTCGTGGGCAGGCAGGCAGGCAGAGGGAGGTTAAGTACATTTACATTTGAATTAAGACACGCAGGCTGCGGCCAGAAGCAGTTTTCGTTCTGAGTCTAAAGACCAGATCCTAACAAGGCAGCTTATATTCAAAGTTGTTAAAAATAAGATTCCTTAGATTCCTTTAATATGTGTTACAATCATTAGAGAATAAAATTGGCTTTTATCCGATATTCTCATTAGACAAAAAAGATGGGTTATTAAATTAATCCAAAATAAAGTTCAAATTTAAGTTTTATACAGCCTAACTTACCATTTCAATAAATGTTTACATAAAAAATATTTTTATACCATTCCTTTACATTTCTGGTAGAGGTAAAAGGTTTATAGGTAATAAATTTATTCATAATGTTTGAGAGCCCATGGAACAATATTTGTTAAAAAATAATTGCTTCAGAAAATGGGTAATGTTTTATATTTTACATATATATACAAATGTTGTTATTTTAATACAAAAGGGTAAGAGGTTAAATCCTTTGGTGTATATTATATTTAATTAGTGGATTTCTCTAAAGAAATTTTTCTACAAGCTATTGCTTCAATATAGCGAGCTTTTAAAATTTTTAAAATACTTGTTACTCCAAAAAAGTATTCAAAGACAGTGTCTTTCAATATTTGAGTCAATTTGACTTTAGAAATAGCTCAGCCATTAAAGGCTAGACTTAATTTAAAATATAAAGGCTAAACTCCCAGCCGCCACATGGTGTCTCACAACCATTTGTGGTGAGGATCTAACGCCATCTTCTGGCTTGTGAGTGTACATGCAAAGAAAAATAGTTTACTTTTAATCTTGATCTACTCTTAGTAATTTTAAAAGTTGTTAAGAGATATTATTTGACTAAAACCTCATCTTAAGCTTACCATAAGAGGATTTAAAACCTCTGTTTAATGTTTTCAAAGGGATGCAAGTCCTAAATTAAATCATATGTATATTTTCTTGAGTTTATCTTGCTTCAACACAATTAAATTATGTGTTGTAGCCATTGTTTTAAAATGTTTAAAAGGGGTATATCTGCCTTTGTCTTGTTAAATATGTTTCATAAAGTGCAGAATGTTTCGGCTACAAGATTTAATATCTCTAGCCATTTAAATAACATTAAAAATTAATAAGGTGTTTTGGAAATACATCTGCACAACCGGTGTTGGTGTGTGTAGACTCTTCATTTTTCTTTATATTATCCAACTTTCAGAATAATTCTGATATCTTGGATTATAAGAATGTTACATGCTTTTAGCACAAGGCTAGAATGGATCACTAGACCTAACCTTGGTTGTGCATGTGCCTACCTTTGTGCCCATCTCAGTACATCGTTATGGAGACTTAAAATAGACTTTGGTCAATCAGAGAGTTGATTGGCTCTAGCCCATGTGAAGGGGCTCACAGATGTGGCTCAAATAAGCTGTGTGTCTCAGCGACCCCACATCCAGGCATTTCACCTCTAAGATTTGTGAATAATGCATTTACTTAAAGCCATAATCTTTCTGCTTACTTAAAAGGAAAGTGAAATGGGAAATTGGACCAGATACAGCAGTGATTGCAAGCCTGGATTTCTAGCGGATGGAACCTGCTGCCCGTGGAGATTTTACTTCTTAAAAATAAATGTCTTCTGCCTTTTCTTTCTTTCTTTCTTTCTTTCTTTCTTTCTTTCTTTCTTTCTTTCTTTCTAAAGAGCGGGAATAGGCCTGCTTGATATACAGCCCTATGATGTGAATTAGTATTCATAGATGGTTGGTTTGTAAGCTCAGAGCCCAACAAAATAAGTGACAAGGTAGCTTAAAGCCTAAGCACTCGCAGCCTTAGAGCAAGAGCATCCTACCTGAAATTTGACGATCTAGGCTGGAAAATAGCCTATGACAGAGACCCTCTCAGTCTATGCACTCCAGGAGCTCAGCTCATTGCACTGGGATAGATGAGAGGTCTTGTCCAGTCAGCTCTTGCCTAAATAATTGTGGTACCTAATAATAGGTTGACAGCCTTTGCACCCCTGGGAGCTATATATACTCCATTGCACAGGGATGGGTGTCAATTCTCTTTATATTTCCTTAGCCCGTGCACCCAGAGGACTGGTCTCCATAGCACCTGGTTAGGGTAAGGAAAAATTCTTTGGGCTATAAGCTCTTGATCGCTTATTCCCCCAAGATGGAGTTTGCTTGATCGGGTTTGAGTTCGAATCTTATTTGGTACTACATTTAATCGGCAAAAGGCTGTTTCATATTAATAATTTAAACAGGGGGAGATGTAGGAAGCTGCTGTTATCTGCGCCGTTGCTAGGCTGATCTACCTGATCTCTGCGTCTCGTGATTTCTCCGCGGATGCAAAGCTCTAGGGGGGGCGCGTTAGAGGAGTAGGTACTTGTAAAGGATCCTGTGCAAGATTTACCTCTACCCTATGCCAATCTGGACCATAGGGGCAGAGCCTCAGAAACAAATGCCTGGAACTCAGGACCAGGAGCTGACCCCACACATTCAAAACCCAGCCAGGCCAATGGGACTAGGGTGGGCCCACAGATCAATCCAGAATCTACCTGCCTGACCCTTCCCAACTGGGGGTCCTCTAACTGACTGCCAGTTCTCTTCTTGGGGATTCAGGCTCCACTGTCCCTGGGCACTCTCTCTCAAGTAGCCAGCTCGTTCTCCCCGTCCCTCCTCCTCCTGCTCCCACTCATCCATCCCCATCTGCCTGCGGATCTATCATCAGATCCGATCCTCAGATCTGCTCGTCCATCGGATCCGTTCACGCGGCGGTCAGATCCGATCCATAAAAAGGCCATAAATAAATAAAAAGAAGAAAAAAAGCCACGTTTTCTTCCCCTCCTTTCGTTCCTTCCCTCCCTGCTGGGCTCCAGGGCTCCCGGTTTTCCCATGCTCGGCGGCTCCGCCAATCGGAACGCACGGTTCAGCCAGTGAGGGACACCAGGCATCACCTGAGATGTAGTCCCCGTCCCCCGGCGCCATCTTGCCCGTAGTCCTGAACTGGCCACGAGGTCCCCTGGACCCTGTGCAGGCCTGTGGGGTGGCTCCCGGGCATGTGGCGGGGCATGGGACGTGGGGGGTGTGGGGGCGTCCCGGGGGGCGTGTTCTGCCATCTGGGGCTGCCCCCTGGCCTCCGGGACCCTCCCACAGCCCACAGGGTCCTCCTCCCCCAGAGTCTCTCTAGGCCCGATTGGGTCCTCTGGGGCCTCAGCCCAGCCCCGTGGGCGTGACAGCAGGAGTGGGGGAGTGGCTGGGAGTCTCTGGGGGCGTGCCCGACCGTCTGGGACCACCTACCAGCCCCCAGCCCCTCCCAGCGTCCCACAGAGTCTATTCCCCATGGGGTCCCCTGGGGCTGCAGCCTGGCTCTGTGGGCGTGTTAGGGGATGTGGGGGAGTGGCCACTCATGATTGGGGGCATGTTCAACCATCTGGAACCGCCCACCGGCCGAACAACCCCTCCCAGGGTTTCCCAGGGTACAGGCTTTATTGGGTCCTATGGTCATCAAGTCCCTGGAGTCCGGCCCTGTGGGCGTGTTAGGTGGTGTGGGGGCGTGGTCAGTCATGATTGGGGGCGTGCCCGACCATCCAGGACCGCCCACTGGCCCCCCAGCCCCTCCCAGGAAACCAGGCAACCATTATGAGCTAATTCCAGCTCCCTCACAATCTGTCTTCTTTTTATATACCTTGTCCTCATCTCAGGGTGGTAGGTGGTCTGCAGGGGAGACTGTGGAAATGGGCATCCAGCCCCTCTGGGCCTCTGAGGTGGACAGATGGCTGGATGACTTTGTCAAGAAGCATTTACCAGAACTCATATTGAGTGGTACCTGAAATACCAACCTGTGTGCTCGGGTAAGTATAACAAGTTTTTCAAGGTGGGGAGCTTTAATTGTATTTTCCACCAAAATCTGGGCTCAGGCCAGAGAAACTGAAGTAATCAGGGACACACAAAGCATGCTACCCATTGCTCTGGGTCCAGTTCAGAGTCTCCAGCTGCTATGTGGGAAGCCAGTCTTGGGCCTAGTGCCCCAGGGGGGAGGTTGGTCCCTCACTCCCACAGTGTGTGGCCTCTGTTCAACTTCCCCTGTTCCCTAAGCTCTCTGACTTCACCACCAGGCTATCCTACCAGCAGAGGACCATCCTGGGAGGGCCTTCCTTACTGGGTTCCTTGACCTAGCAACTTGAAAGAGTATGCCCAGGGACAGTGGAGACCACATCCCCAAAAAGAGAACTGGCTGTCAGCTTTAGGGTAACCACATGTGGGCGGGGTCAGGCAGCCAGATGCTGGATTGATCTGTGGGCCCTACCCAGTCCCAGTGTCCATGCTGGGCACTGAGGAGGCCTGGTCAGTTACTGGTCCTCATGTCCAGGCATTTGTATCTGAGGCTAAGCCCCTAGACTCCACATTGGCCTGGGTTTTAGGTAGGGCTCCCCCAGGTTCCATTGCAAGTACCTGCTCATGCCTCCTATTGCTTGCCACTCTCCTGGTAGATTCTTCAGTGGCTGGCAGGTTCCCTGCTGTTGAGGAGGGTCTGTGATGGGTGACCCTTCCTTCTCCACCATGCACAACCTCCTGTTCCCTGACACTTTGGCACCCATATTCCTGAATCTTATAGGCAGGAGAAAGCATGAACACACAGAAATGCAGGAGCATGCTCCCATGAGACAGTGCATACACACACACACACACACACACACACACACACACACACACACACACACACCATGCAAAAGCAAACAAAATCATAGTTTAGTAATTTTGAGTGTCCTGCATGGACATCCATGTGTGGCAAGTCAAAGCCCAGTGCTTGGCCATAGTGTTGGCAGCTGGTGGCAGCTGGTTGTCATTTTTTTTGCCTCAGGAATGGCAGCAGGACAGCGCCCATGCAGCCTGGCAGTTGGCATTCTCCATGCTCTACTGCCATCAAGCTGAATTGTTTAGAGCATATTGTGTGCACATTCCTGCACCTATCTGAACATGGACACGGACCTGCATGAGAGTCACTCCATTCTGGCTGCAAAGGTGGGACTAGGGGATCCTGAGGGCTTCTTGGCTCAGGAGAGACCTGTGTGCAAGCATGATCCAGCTGACCAGGAGGACAGGGTCGGCAACACAGGGGTTGGCTGGCCTGACTCGGGAAGCACAGCCACCGAGGTTCTGAGCACAGTGCAGGTGGACATCTTAGGTTTTACAGAGTGTATATACAAACTATCTACACAGGCGTCTGCAGCCAGGCTGCATCTGGGTTCCTCTTGGAGACTTTTTTTGCACCTCCATGTTCACCAGAGTGATACCGGTTTCTCGTGCTTTTCTTTGAGCCTGTCCATCAGCTGCCTTAGAGGATGCCCTCTCTACCTCCATGTCCACTTGTTACTAACCCACAGAGTCAGGGTGTGGGAACAGGCTATCCTGCTTCTCTGAGCTGTCTCAACAACTCAGGGCTTGGTAGCTTTGGGGGCCAGATATTCTAAAGCATTTAGTGTTTTCCCTTCCAACAACAGCCCCCACCTCAACCCCTTCCTAGGTCTAGGAATTGTATCTGTGGCTTTAATTTTTTATAAGAAAAGGCTGTATTTTAGAACAGTGCATCAGGTGGTGATAGGAGATGCAGGCCTGTTAGAAAATCAGCTAAGTACCCAGAACCCTTCAGTGGTCTGGGAGGCTCCCCCATTATCCTATGCAAGCAACCTCATGGTGTTCCCCAAGAGGGCAAGGAGCTTAGGAATTGTCTTGTCAAGGGGTCAAACTTAGTTAAAACAGTGACAGTATGCTCTAGTCCCAAGGGATCTACCCAGGCCAGGTTGTCAGGAAACAATCCAGGACTGGTTCCTTGAAAGCCTCCTGGCTCTGATGCCTGACACACAAACAGGTGGCAAACTCTGGGCTTCTCCTGACTAGTTTTACTTCCCTAACATCCAAAGTAATGAACCAGGATGGAGGCACAAAAGACACCTGGATTTCTCTGCCATGTTTAGGAATTTCTGGAAGAATAGACATGGTTATGGAGTTAACAGATGGATAATCTCAGATCCCAGTTAACTGAGAGTTCAGACTTTCTTTCTTTCTCTGTCTGTCTCTATCTCTGTGTCTGTGTCTCCCTGTCTGTCTGTCAGTCTATGTCTTTGTCGATCTCTCTGTCTTTCTGTCTCTGTCTTTCTCACTCTCTTTGTGTGTGTGTGTGTGTATGTGTGTGTATCTATGTATCTATTCACTGTGTGTTCTCTAGTGAGGAAACTAGGTGCTTAATGACCTTTGAAGGAGGTACAGTTTGTTACCAGTGTGTATTATTTCTTATGGTGTTGAGCTCAGCATTGTCTGGGAAGGCCTGGTTTGGATGCAATGGAAATGCTTAAGGCTGTATGTGTGTCCAGGCCATAGCTTGGGTGGGTACAAGGTGTAAAATTGCTTGAGGAGGACAACAAGAGTGTTGTTCCTGATGGTACCTCTCTGTCTTGGTGGATGGATGAGACAATTGCTTACCAATAAATACTATGGAGGGTGGTAGAACCCTCCCTTACTAGGGGTTGTGGGCTTTGAATTAGTGAGAACTCAGAGCAGGTCTGCCTGAATAGAAAGACCTCTCTTGGTAGTATCAGAGCAGATGCCTCCAGGAAGCTTGGTAGGAAGTGGAAAGCAATGTCAGGCTTCTCTCATGGAGGGTGTTAGAGGGATCTTCTTCCACCAGTTCTGACTTAAGGGCAGTTCAGGAGTGGACCTCTGGAGACTCTCAGTGCTTCTGAAAGGAAGGCTTACTGGTGGATAGTGAAAAGCATTTCTCAAATGACTATGGCATACATTATCTGGTAAACAAAGAGGCTGTTCTGCCCTAGAAATGTGCCTGGAAGTGTACATATTGATGAGCCAAAAGAAGATAGTATAAGGTTTGTAAGTAGATAGGTAGATAGGTAGATATGTAGCTTTGCAGGAAGATAGGAAAAAGATAGATAGATAGATGATAGATAGATAGATAGATAGATAGATAGATAGATAGATAGATATATCCATAGATAGGAGGATAGAATAAAAACTAGTTATTATTCTGCTGTTGTTGTGAGCACTAAGAGAGAATATTTGAAGGCACCTTGAGAATTTCTCATGGGCACTCTCAGAGGACCTTGGTGTGAATTGGTCTAGAAGGAGTTGGTCAGGGGAGGAATGTGCTTCACTGATCATGATGGAACAAGTGATCAATGCTCATTGTGCTTTGTTTCTAGGTGCCTGTTATTTTGGGTCCACTTGAGTCCCTTCAGAGAGTTCTGAGTTGCATGTGTGCCTAATCCCTAAGCACAGGTATTTAGGTGTGTGTGTGCTAGGATACAGAAAGAAAGATACATTGTGGGAGTGACTTGGGAACTTTGGTGGAAGGAAAGAGAGGGAAGTGTCCCCTGAGTGCTGCATGGTTTGCTGGTGAAGGGCAGGGGTGTGGTGGAGGGTTAGATGGAGGAGAGGGATTGTGAGGGAGCTGCAATTAGCTCATAATGGTTGCCTCGTTTCCTGGTCAGTTGCCTGGAGGTGCTCACTTGGTAGGTGCTTAGAATTGAGAGCCTGAGTCCAGGGCTTGGTTTTCAGTGGTACATGTTTGGATGGAATATTCATTTCTTCTTTTGATATATCATTGTACTCAGCTCAGGGTACTATGTGGCCTGCAGGCAACATTGTAGATGTGGACAGCCATCCCCTCAGGGCTCTGAGGTGGATAGATTACTGGATTACTTTTTGGGGCAGCATCCACCAGAACTCATATTGAGGGGTGCCTAAGATACCAACCTCTGTGACCAGGTAAGTAGACCATGGTGTTTGGGCGACCCTTCTTTTCATCTTCCACTTTACTCTGGGCTCAGGTCAGAGAAATTCAAGATGTCAGGGACACACAGAGCAGCCCATTCACTGCCTTGGGTCCAGTGCAGAGCCTCTTGCTGCTTGTGGGAAGCCAGTATTGGGACTACTACCATTGGAAAGGTAAGATACCCACACCCACCATGTGGGGCCTCTGTTCAACTTCTCCTGTTACATGAGCTTTGTGACTCCACCATCAGGGTGGCCTACCAGTAAAGGATCATACTTGCATGGCCTTCTTGGTTGGGTGCTTTGACATGGCAAGTTGAGAGAGTGTAGCCAGGAACAGAGGAGGCTGCATTCCCAAGAAAAGAAATGGCTATCAGCTTTAGCGGACACTTTTGTGGGCAGGGTCAGGCAGGCAAATGCTGGATCAATATCTGGGTCCTGCCCTATCCCAGTGTCTTGGCTGGACATTGATGAGGTGGGGTCAGTTCCTGGTCCTCATCAAGTCCAGGCTTTTTTTTTTCTGAGGCTCTGCATCCATGTTTCAGATTGGCCAAGGTTTTAGGTACACCTCCCACAAGAATTTTTGTAAGTATCTTCTCATGCCTCTTAGTGCTTGCTATCCTCCTGCTGGATTGTTCAGTGGCTGGCAGGTGCGTTACAGTTGAGGAGGGCCTGAGATGGATGACCCTTCCATCTCCACCTTGCACAACCTCCTGTTCCTGACAGTATACACCCACATCCATATTCCTGAACCTTATAGGCAGGAGAGAGCATGCACAAACAGAGGTGCAGGAACATGCTCTTTTGTGAGTACACACACATGCACACATGCACACACTCACACACACACTCACACAGTCACACACTATGCAACAACATACAAAAACATAGCTTAGGCTTTCCCAGTGTCTTGTATGAATACCCACCTCTAGACAGTGAAAGCCCCAGTGTTTGGTCATGTTATATACAGGTGGTGGCAGCTGGTTGGCATTTTTCCTCAGGAAGGGCAGAATGCACCCATGCAGCCTGGCCGTTGGCATTCTCCATGCTTTGGTGCCATCAAATGGAATTGTTTTGAGGATTCCTCCTGCACATACCTGTGCCTCCTTGAACATGGTGGCAGACCTGTTTGGGAGCCACTCTATTATGGCTGCACAAGCATGAATAGGGGCTCCTAATGGCTTCTAGACCCAGTAGAGTTCTGTGACCAAGCAGCATACAGCTGAATAGAGGATTGGGCTGATGACACAAGGTTAGTATAGCCTGACTCAACAAACATAGCCTCCCAGATTCTGAGTGCAGTGTAGGAGGATATCGTAGGTTGCACAGAGTCAGAGGACCTCTCTACACTGGCATCTACAGCCAGGCTGCATCTGGATTCTTGTGGGCAACTTGTCCTGCTCATCACTGTTCATCAGAGTGGTAATGGTCCCTCTTGCTTTTGTTTGGTGCTGCCCAACAGCTGCCTTACAGGTTTCCCTCCCAACCCCCATGTCACCATTTTACAAACCCACATAGTCAGGGAGCAAGGACTGGCTATCCTGCTTCTCTGAGCTATCTAAGGGCACATCTAAGGGCTAGGTAGCTTTTATGGCCAGATATCTTTAAGCATTTAAGCTTCTCCATGCCAATCTTAGCCCCATCTCTGCCTCTTCCTAGGTCTTAGGTTGTTATGTCTGGCTTTCGTTTTTTTGGAAAAGACTCTATTCTGGAACTGTGCTTCAAGTGAGGGTAGGGGTACTTTTCCTGTCAGAAAAAATACACCCTAGTCCTCAGAACAATTCAATGGTCTGAGATGTTCTCCCATCATCCTATGCAAGCAACCTCACTGTGGGTCCCAAGAGGGCAAGAAGCCTAGGCAGTGTCTTGGCTCAAGGTCAAAGTGAGTAGAAACAGCCAGAGTATGCTGTAGTCTCAAGGGTGTTGAACACAATCCAGGCTGCCAGGGAACCCTCCAGGCTTGGTTCCTTGAAAGCCTCCTAGCTATGATGCTTGACACACAAACAGGCAGCATAGTCTGGGCTTCCCCTAACTTACCTTCCCTAACATCCAGGGAGATGAACCAGGATGAAGGCTCAAAAGACACCTTGCCTTCTCTGGCACGTCCAGAGATTACTGGAAGAATAGATATGGTTCTGGAATTAACAGATGGACAGTCTCAGATCCCAGAACACTGGGATTTCAGAGTTTCTCTATGTCTCTGTCTTTGTTTCTCTCTGTATCTCTCTCCTATTCTCTCTGTCTCTCTGTCTCTCTGTCTTTCTCTCTGTCTCTGTATGTCTGTCTCTGTCTCTCTTTTTTTCTCTCTGTGTGTCTCTATTTATCTACTTGCTCTGTTTCCTCTAGTCAGGAAACTAGGCCCTTGATGGCATTAAAGCAGGTCCAATTTGGGCCCAGGGTGTATCATTTCTTATGGTGTTGAGTTCAACATTGTCTGGGAAGGTCAGGTATGGAGGTAGACAAACCAACACAGCCATAAGTGTGCCCATGATAAGCTATTCAGGACACAAGGTGTAGAAAGACCCAAGGGGGACAGGAGGAGAGTTGTACCTTATGGTAGTTCTGTCTTGGTGGATGGATGAGAAAATTGCTTGGTAATAAACAATATGGATGGTAGCAGGAACCATCCTTCCTTGGAGTTGCAGGTGGACTTGCACCTCTGAGAACTCAGAGCAGGCCTGCCTGAATAGAAAGAGCTCTCTTGGTTGTATCAAAGCATATGCCTCCAGAAAGCTTGGTAGGGAGAGGCAAGTTAAAAGCCATGGCAGGGTTCTCTAATGAAGGTAGTTAGAGGGGTCTTCTTTACCAGCAGTGACTTAAGCACTCAAAAGTGCAGGGGCAGACCTCTGGAGACTCTCAGTGCTCATGAATTGAAGGCTTGCAGGGTGATATGAAAAGCATTTCACAAATGACCATGGCATTCATCATCTGGTAAACAGAGAGGTGATTCTACCCTAGAAAATGTATCTGGAAGTGTATATGTTGGTGGGCCTAAGGAGATAGTAGAAGGTTTATAAGTAGGTAGGTTATTAGGTAGGAAGGTAGGTAGATATGTAGTTAAGAAAAAGATAGATAGATAGATAGATAGATAGATAGATAGATAGACAGACAGACAGATAGACAGATAGATACCTACATACATATATAGTTTCATAGGTAGGAAGTTAGCCAGCCAGTCGTTATTATGCTGTGGTAGTGAACAAACACTTGGAGAGAATGTTTGAAGACACATTAAGAATTTCCAATGGGCACCCTCAGAAGATCTTGATGTAAATTGATCTAGTAGGTGTTGGTGAGAGGAAGAGATGAGTGCAGCTATCCTGGTGGTACAAGTGACAAAGGATCATGGTGCTTTGTGTCTAGGTGCCTGTCCTCTTAGGTCCTCTTGAATCTCTTCAGAGAGCTCTGAGTTGCATTTGTGCCTAGTGCCTTCACAGGTAGGTAGTTGGGCATGTACTAGGATACAGAAATAAGGATTAATGGTGAGAGTGAGTTTGGGATTTTGGGGAAAAAAAGAGTAAATTGTCATAATGTTTGCCTTCTTCACCCAAACACATCTTCACCCAAACTGCACAAGTAACGTGCATTTAGTGTTTGCAGCTCTCTGAGAGTTTCCTGTCACTCAGATAATACCCAGGCTTTTCTCCATGTGTAGTCTTACAGACGGGAACTGCCTTACATTTTATTGTATGTTTTAGCTGCAATACAGCTACTTCTTTGTACATGATTTCCAAAGCGGAGAACAGTGCAGTATGGCTAATACCCTGTGGCTACCCAACTCAAAATAACACATCTTTACCCAAACTGCACAAGTTACATGCATTTAGTGTTTTCAGCTCTCAAGGGTTGCCTGTCACTTAGGGAGTACCCAGGATTTTCTCCTTGGGTAGTCTTACAGATGGGAACTGCCTTACATTGTATCATGACTTTTAGCTGAAATACAGCTACTTCTTTGTACATGGTTTCCAAAACAGAGAACAGTGCAGGGCCGGCTAATACCCTGTGGCTACCCAACTCACAATAACACCTCTTCAACCAAACTGAACAAGTAATGTGCATTTTGTGTTTTCAGCTCTCTAAGTGTTGCCTGTCACTCAGGGAATATCCAGGCTTTTCTCTTTAGGTAGCCTTACAAACAGAAACTGCCGTAGAGTGTATCCTTAGTTTTAGCTGCAATACAGCTACTTCTTTGTCATGATTTTCAAAGCAGAGAACACTGCAGGGCCGGCTAATTACTTGTGGCTACCCAACTCAAAATAACACATCTTTACCCAAACTGCACAAGTAACATGCATTTAGTGTTTTCAGCTCTCTAAGAGTTGCCTGTCACTCAGGGAGTACCCAGGCTTTTTTCCTAGGGTAGTCTTACAGAGGGTAACTGCCTTACATTTTATCATGCATTTTAGCTGCAATACAGCTACTTCTTTCTACTTTCTTTACCATATGCTTTCAAAAACGGAGAACAGTGCAGGGCTGGCTAATGCCCTGTCACTACCCAACTCAAAATAACACATCTTCACCCAAACTGCACAAGTAACATGCATTTAGTGTTTTCAGCTCTCTAAGAGTTGCCTGTCACTCAGAGTATACCCAGGCTTTTTTCCTTGGGTAGTCTGACAGACAGGAACTGCCTTACATTGTATCGTGCCTTTTAGCAGAAATATAGTTACTTCTTTGTACATGGTTTCCAAAACAGAGAACAGTGCATGGCCGGCTAATACCCTTTGGCTAACCAATTCACAATAACAGGTCTTAAACCAAACTGAACAAGTAACATGCATTTAGTGTTTTCAGCTCTCTAAGAGTTGGCTGTTACTCTGCATGTACCCAGGCTTTCTCCTTGGGTAGTCTTACAGAAGTGAACTGCCTTATACTGTATCCTTAGTTTTAGCTGCAATACAGTTACTTCTTTGTACATGGTTTCCAAAACAGAGAAGAGTGCAGGGTCAGCTAATACCCTGTGGCTACCCAACTCAAAATAACACATATTTACCCAAACTGCACAAATAACATGAATTTAGTGTTTTCAGCTCTCTAAGAGTTGCCTGTCACTTAGGGAATACCCAGGCTTTTCTCCATGGGTAGTCTTACAGGTGGGAACTGCCTTACAATGTATCATGTATTTTAGCTGCAATACAGCTACTACTTTGTACATGGTTTCCAAAACAGAGAACAGTGCAGGGCCAGCTAATACCCTGTGGCTACCCTACTCACAATAACACTTCTTCACCCAAACTGCACAAGTAACATGCATTTAGTGTTTTCAGCTCTCTAAGAGTTGCCTGTCACTCAGGGAGTACCCAGGCTCTTCTCCTTGGGTAGTCTTACAGAGGAGAACTGCCTTACATTGTATCATGCATTTTAGCTGCAGTACAGCTACTTCTTTGTACATGGTTTCCAAAACAGAGAACAGTGCAGGGCCGGCTAATACCCTGTGGCTAACCAACTCACAATAACACATCTTCAGACAAACTGCACAAGTAACATGCATTTAGTGTTTTCAGCTTTCAAAGAGTTGCCTATTACTCAGCGAGTACCCAGGCTTTTCTATTTGGGTAGTCTTACAGCTGGGAACTGCCTTACATTGTATCCTTACTTTTAGCTGCAATACAGCTACTTCTTTGTACATAGTTTCCAAAACAGAGAACAGTGCAGGGCCGGCTAATGCCCTTTGGATACCCATCTCACAATAACAGGTCTTCACCCAAACTGCACAAGAAATGTGCATTTAGTCTTTTCAGCTCTCTAAGAGTTGCCTGTCACTCATGGAGTACCCAGGATTTTTGCCATGGGTAGTCTTACAGATGAGAACTGCCTTACATTGTATTGTGCATTTTAGCTGCAATACAGCTACTTCTTTGTACATAGTTTCCAAAAACAAGAACAGTGCAGGCCCGGCTAATACCCTGTGGCTACACAACTTCAAATAACACGTCTTTACCTAAACTGCACAAGTAACGTGCATTTAGTGTTTGCAGCTCTCTAAGAGTTGCCTGTCACTCAGGTAGTACCCAGCATTTTCTCCTTGGTTAGTCTTACAGACGGGAACTGCGTACATTGTATCTTACCTTTTAGCTGCAATACAGGTACTTCTTTGTACATGGTTTCCAAAACAGAGAACAGTACAGGGTCCGCTAATACCCTGTGGCTACCCAACTCACAATAACAGATCTTCACCCAAACTGCACAAGTAACAAGCATTTAGTGTTTTCAGCACTCCAAGAGTTGCCTGTCACTCATGGAGTATCCAGGATTTTCTGCTTGGGTAGTCTTACAGAGGAGAACTGCCTTACATTGTAGTATGCATTTTAGCTGCAATACAGCTACTTCTTTGTACATGGTTTCCAAAACAGAGAAGAGTGCAGGGTCGGCTAATACCCTGTGACTACCCGACTCAAAATAACACATCTTCACCCAAACTGCACAAGTAACATGCATTTAGTGTTTTCAGCTCTCTAAGAGTTGCCTGTCACTCAGGGTATACCCAGGCTTTTTTCCTTGGGTAGTCTTACAGACGGGAACTGCCTTACATTGTATCGTGCCTTTTAGCTGAAATATACTTTTTTGTACATGGTTTCCAAAACAGAGAACAGTGCATGGCCGGCTAATACCCTTTGGCTAACCAATTCACAATAACAGGTCTTAAACCAAACTGAACAAGTAACGTGCATTTAGTGTTTTCAACTCTCTAAGAGTTACTCCGCATGTACCCAGGCTTTTCTCCTTGGGTAGTCTTACAGAAGTGAACTGCCTTATACTGTATCCTTACTTTTAGCTGCAATACAGTTACTTCTTTGTACATGGTTTCCAAAACAGAGAACAGTGCAGGGCCAGCTAATACCCTGTGGCTACCGAACTCAAAATAACACATCTTTACCCAAACTGCACAAGTAACATGCATTTAGTGTTTTCAGCTCTCTAAGAGTTGCCTGTCACTCATGGAGTACCCAGGATTTTCTGCTTGGGTAGTCTTACAGGTGGGAACTGCCTTACATTGTATTGTGCCTTTTAGCTGCAATACTGCTACTTCTTTGTCCATTTTTTCCAAAAACGAGAACAGTGCAGGGCTGGCTAACACCCTGTGGCTACCCAAGTCAAAATTACACATCTTCACCTAAATTGCACAAGTAATGTTCATTTAGTGATTTTAGCTCTCTAAGAGTTGCCTGTCACTCAGAGAGTATCCAGGATTTTCTCCTTGGGTAGTCTTACAGAGGGGAACTGCCTTACATTGTCTCATTAGTTTTAGCTGCAATATAGCTACTTCTTTGTACATGGTTTCCAAAACAGAGAACAGTTCAGGGCCGGCTAATACCCTGTGGCTACCCAACTCAAAATAACACATCTTTACCCAAACTGTACAAGTCACATGCATTTAGCGTTTTCAGCTCTCTAAGAGTTGCCTGTCACTCAGGGAGTACCAAGTTTTTTCTCACTGGGTAGTCTTACAGATGGGAACTGCCTTACATTGTCTCATTAGTTTTAGCTGCAATATAGCTACTTCTTTGTACATGGTTTCCAAAACAGAGAACAGTGCAGGGCCTGCTAATACCTTGTGGCTAACCAACTCACAATAACACGTCTTCAAAGAAACTGAACAAGTAACATGAATTTAGTGTTTTCAGATCTCTAAGAGTTGCCTATTAATCAGCAATTACCCAGGCTTTTCTCCTTGGGTAGTCTTACAGAAGTGAACTGCCTTATACTGTATCCTTAGTTTTAGCTGCAATACAGTTACTTCTTTGTACATGGTTTCCAAAACAGAGAATAGTGCAGTGTCAGCTAATACCCTGTGGCTACCCAACTCACAATAACACGTCTTCACCCAAACTGCACAAGTAACATGCATTTAGTGTTTTCAGCTCTCTAAGAGTTGCCTTTCACTCAGGGAGTACCCAGGATTTTCTCCTTGGTTAGTCTTATAGATGGGAGCTGCCTTACATTGTATCATGCATTTTAGCTTCAATACAGCTACTCCTTGGTACATGATTTTCTAAGCAGAGAACAGTGCAGGGCCAGCTAATGCCCTTTGGATACCAATCTCACAATAACAGGTCTTCACCCAAACTGCACAAGAAATGTGCATTTAGTGTTTTCAGCTCTCTAAGAGTTGTCTGTCACTCAGGGACTACGCAGGATTTTCTCCTTGGGTAGTCTTACAGAGGGAACTGCCTTACATGGTATCATGCTTTTTAGCTGCAATACAGCTACTTCTTTGTACATGGTTTCCAAAACAGAGAACAGTGCAGGGCCGGCTGAAATTGCACAAGTAACATGCATTTAGTGTTTTAAGCTCTCTAAGAGTTGCCTGTTACTCAGGGAGTACCCAGGCTTTTCTCCTTGGTTAGTCTTACACAAGTGAACTGCCTTACAGTGTATCATTAGTTTTAGCTGCAATACCGCTACTTCTTAGTATATGGTTTCCATAATAGAGAAGAGTGCAGGGCCTTCTAATACCTTGTGGCTACCCAACTTAAAATAACACATCTTTACCCAAACTGCACAAGTAACGTGCATTTAGTGTTTTCAGCTCTCTAAGAGTTGCCTGTCACTCAGGGAGAACCCAGGCTTTTCTCCATGTGTAGTCTTACAGATGGGAACTGCCTTACATTGTATCGTGCCTTTTAGCTGCAATACAGATACTTCTTTTTACATGGTTTCCAAAACAGAGAACAGTACAGGGCCGGCTAATACCCTGTGGCTACCCAACTCAAAAAAACACATCTTTACCCAAACTGCACAAGTAACATGCATTTAGTGTTTTTAGCTCTCTAAGAGTTGACTGTCACTCAGGGAGTACCCAGGCTTTTCTCCTTGGGTAGTCTTACAGATTAAAACTGCGTTACATTATATTGTGCATTTTAGCTGCAATACAGCTACTTCTTTGTACATGGTTTCCAATACCGAAAACAGGGCAGGGCTGGCTAATACTCTGTGGCTACCCAACTCAAAATAACAGGTCTTCACCTAAACTGCACAAGTAATGTTCATTTATTGTTTTTAGCTCTCCAAGAGTTGCCTGTCACTCATGGAGTACCCAGGATTTTCTCCTTGGGTAGTCTTACATATGGGAACTGCCTTACATTGTATCGTGTGTTTAGCTGCAATACAGGTACTTCTTTGTACATGGTTTACAAAACAGAGAACAGTGCAGGTCCGGATAATACCCTGTGGCTACCCAACTCACAATAACACTTCTTCAAACAAACTGAAAATGTAACATGCATTTAGTGTTTTCAGCTCTCTAAGAGTTGCCTGTCACTCAGGGAGTACCCAGTCTTTTCTCCTTGGGTAGTCTTACAGAGGGGAACTGCCTTACATTGTATCATGAGTTTTAGCTGAAATACAGGTACTTTGTACATCTTTTCCAAAAGAGAGTACAGTGCAGGGCTGGCTAATACCCTGTGGCTACCCAATTTAAAATAACACATCTTCACCTTAACTGCACAAGTAATGTGCATTTAGTGTTTTCAGCTCTCTAAGAGTTGCCTGTCACTCAGGGAGTACCCAGGATTTTCTCCTTGGGTAGTCTTACAGACGGGAACTGCCTTACATTGTATTGTGCGTTTTGGCTGCAATACAGGTACTTCTTTGTACATGGTTTCCAAAACAGAGAACAGTGCAGGGCTTGCTAATACCCTGTGGCTAACCAACTCACAATAACACAATAACACGTCTTCACCCTGTGGCTACCCAACTCAAAATAACAAGTCTTCACCTAAACTGCACAAGTAATATGCATTTAGTGTTTTCAGCTCTCTAAGAGTTGCCTGTCACTCAGGGAGTACCCAGGATTTTCTCCTTGTGCAGTCTTAGAGACAGGAACTGCCTTATATTGTATCATGAGTTTTAGCTGCAATACAGCTACTTCTTTGTACATGGTTTCCAAAACAGAGAACAGTTCAGGGCCGGCTAATAACCTGTGGCTACCCAATTCAAAATAACACATCTTTACCCAAACTGCACAAGTAACATGCAGTTAGTGTTTTCAGCTCTCTAAGAGTTGCCTGTAACTCAGAGAGTACCCAGGATTTTCTCCTTGGGTAGTCTTACAGACGGGAACTGCCTCACATTGTATTGTGCGCTTTAGCTGCAATACAGGTACTTCTTTGTACATGGTTTCCAAAACAGAGAACAGTGCAGGGCCGGCTAATAACCTGTGGCTACCCAATTCAAAATAATACATCTTCACCTAAACTGCACAAGTAATGTGCATTTAGTGTTTTCAGCTCTCTAAGAGTTGCCTGTAACTCAGAGAGTACCCAGGATTTTCTCCTTGGGTAGTCTTACAGACGGGAACTGCCTCACATTGTATTGTGCGCTTTAGCTGCAATACAGGTACTTCTTTGTACATGATTTCCAAAGCAGAGAACAGTGCAGGGCTGGCTAATACCCTGTGGCTACCCAACTCAAAATAACACAACTTTACCCACAGTGCACAATTAACATGCATTTAGTGTTTTTAGCTCTCTAAGAGTTGCCTGTCACTCAGGGAGTACCCAGGCTTTTCTCCTTTGGTAGTCTTACAGACGGGAACTGCCTTACATTTTATCATGCGTTTTAGCTGCAATACAGCTACTTCTTTGTATATGGTTTCCAAAACAGAGAACAGTGCAGGGCCGGCTAATGCCCTGTGGCTACCCAACTCATAATAACAGGTCTTCACCCAAACTATACAAGTAACGTGCATTTAGTGTTTTGAGCTCTCTAACAGTTGCAGGTCACTCAGGGAGTACAAAGGTTTTTCTAATTGGGTAGTCTTACAGATGGGAACTGCCTTACATTGTATTGTGCATTTTAGCTGCAATACAGTTACTTCTTTGTACATGGTTTCCAAAACCAAGAACAGTGCAGGGACAGCTAATACCCTGTGGCTACCCAGTTCAAAATAACACGTCTCCACCTAAACTGCACAAGTAATGTGCATTTAGTGTTTTCAGCTTTCTAAGAGTTGCCTGTCACTCAAGGAGTACCCAGGATTTTCTCCTTGGGTAGTCTTACAGAGAGGAACTGCCTTACATTGTATTTTGCATTTAGCTGCAATACAGGTACTTCATTGTACATGGTTTCCAAAGCAGAAAACAGTGCAGAGCCGGCTACTATCCTGTGGCTACCAACTCCCAACAACAGGTCTTCAAACAAACTGAACAAGTAAGGTGCATTTAGTGTTTTCAGCTCTCTAAGAGTTGCCTCTTACTCAGCGAGTACCCAGGCTTTTCACCTTGGGTAGTCTTACAGAAGTGAACTGCCTTACATTGTATCGTTAGTTTTAGCTACAATACAGCTACTTCTTTGTACATGGTTTCCAAAACAGAGAAGAGTGCAGGGTCAGCTAATACTGTTTGGCTACCCAATGCAAAATAACACATCTTCACCCAAACTGCACAAGTAACGTGAATTTAGTGTTTTCAGCTCTCTAAGAGTTGCCTGTCACTCACGGTATACCCAGTCTTTTTTCCATGTGTAGTCTTACAGACGGGAACTGCCTTACATTGTATCCTGCCTTTTAGCTGCAATGCAGGTACTTTTTTGTACATGGTTTCCAAAACAGAGAACAGTGCAGGGCTGGCTAATACCCTGTGGCTAACAAACTCACAATAACACATCTTCAACCAAACTGAACAAGTAATGTGCAACAGGAGGATAATAATTGCCTGGCTATCCTCGCATCTATGCATCTATCTATCTATCTATCTATCTATCTATCTATTTATCTATCTATCCATTTCCTACCTAACTTCTTACACACATTCTATCTATCTATCTATCTATCTATCTATCTATTATCTATCTATCAATCAAACTATCTATCCATCTATAGTAGCTCTCTCTGTCTCTCTCTGCATATCTGTCTCTCTCTGTCTCTGTCTGTCTCTCTCTGTAACTCTCTCTCTTTTGTACCTTCCTACATAGTTACCTACCTACCTACCTACCTACCTACTTATAAACCTTCTACTATCTTCTTTGGGCTCAACAATATATACATTTCCAGGTACATTTTCTAGGGTAGAAGGGCCTCTTTGTTAACTAGATGATATATGCTGTGGTCATTTGAGAAATGTTTTTCAGTATCCAACAGCAAGCCTATTTTTATAAGCACTGAGAGTCTCCAGAGGTTCACCCATTTACTGTCCTTAAGTCACAGCTGGTAGAAGAAGACCCCTCTAAGACCCTCCATGAGAGAAGCCTGACATTGCTTTTCACTTCTTCTTCCCTACCAAGCTTCCTGGAGTCATCTGTTCTGATATTACCAAGAGAGCTTTTTCTATTCAGGTATGCCTGCTCTGAGTTCTCACTGGTGGAAAGCTTGCAAACCGATGTAGAGGAGGGTCATGCCTCCATATTACGTATTGCTAAGTAATTGTCTCATCCATCCATCAGGACAGAGGGGTTCTATCCGGAACAACTCCCCTGCTGTCATCCTCAAGCAATTTTATACCTTGTGTCCACCTGAACTATGGCCAGGGCATACATACAGCCTTAAGTATTTCCACTACATCCAAAGCATGCCTTCCCAGACAATGCTGAGCTCAACACTAGAAGAAATAATATATACTGGTAACAAACTGTACTTTCTTCAAGGGCCATTAAGTGTAATCAGCAATTTACCCAGGCTTTTCTCCTTAGGTAGTCTTACAGCTGGGAACTGCCTTACATTGTATCATGCATTTTAGCTGCAATACAGCTACTCCTTTGTATATGGTTTCCAAAACAGAGAACAGTGCACAACCGGCTAATACCCTGTGGCTACCCAACTCACAATAACACGTCTTCACCCAAACTGCACAAGTAACATGCATTTAGTGTTTTCAGCTCTCTAAGAGTTGCCTTTCACTCAGGGAGTACCCAGGATTTTCTCCTTGGGTAGTCTTATAGATGGGAGCTGCCTTACATTGTATCATGCATTTTAGCTTCAATACAGCTACTCCTTGGTACATGATTAGTTCAAGTCTGAACTCTCAGTTTTCTGCAAACTGAGAGTATACATTTGTTAATTCCATAACTATGTCTATTCTTCCAGAAATCCCTGGACATGGCAGAGAAAGCCAGGTGTCCTTTGTGCCTTCATCCTGGCTCATCTCCCTGGATGTTAGTGAAGGTAAGCTAATCAGGAGAAGCCCAGACTTTGCTGCATGTTTGTGTGTCAGGCATCAGAGTCAGGAGGCTTTCAAGGAACCTGGCCTAGATTCTTCCCTCGCAGACTGGCCTGTTTGGAACCCTTGGGACTACACCATACTCTGGCTGTTTCAACTCAGTTTGACCTCAAGCCAATACACTACCTAGGCTCCTTGCCCCCATGGGGCACACCATGAGGTTGCTTGCATAGGATGATGGGGGAGCCTCCCAGACTATTAAAAGTTTCTGGGTACTTAGGTGATTTTCTGACAGGCCTGGGGCACCTACCAATACCTTAAACACAGTTCTAAAATAGAGCCTTTTATTATAAAAAAAATAAGCCAGAGATAACAACCCTATTCCTAGGAAAATGTAGAGTTAGGGCTGGGGATAAAAGGGGGAACACTACCTGCTTAAGGATATCTGGCCACCAAACCTACGGAGCCCTAAGGTTTTGATACAGCTCAGAGAAGCAAATTTCTTGTCCCCACACCCTGACTCTCTGTGGGTTATTAATGAGGGGACATGGGGGTAGGGAGGGCATCCTGTAAGGCAGCCTCTGTGCAGGCTCAAAAATAAGCAAGAGGGACCAGTATCACTCTGGTGAACAGGGATGTGCAAGAACAGTCTCCCACAAGAACCCAAATGCAGCCTGTTTGCAGATGCCTATGTAGAGAGGTCCCGTGACTCTGTAAAACCTATGATGTCCTCCTGCACTGCACTCAGCATGTTGGAGGTTCTGTTTCCCCAGTTAGGCTAGCCAAACCCTGTGTTGCCAGCACTGTCCTCTGGTCAGCTGGATCATGCATGCTCACAGGCCTCTCCTGGGCCAAAAAGACCTCAGGAGCCCCTGTTTCCACCTTAGGAGCCAGAATGGAGTGACTCCCAAGCAAGTTTGCTTTCATTTTCAGAGAGGTGCAGGGATGTGTATGTGGAATCCTCAAAACTATTCAGGTTGATGGCAGTAGATCATGAAGAATGTCAACTGCCAGACTGCTCGGACAATGTTCTTCTGCCATTCTTGAGGCAAAAACATGACAACCAGCTGCCAAGAACCCGGCCAAGCACTGGAGCTTCCACTTGCCACAGATAAGTGTTCATGGAGGACACCAGAAATTCCTAAGCTATGATTTTCTTTGTTGTTGTGTATGAGTGCTCTCACGGGAGCATGCTCCTGCATTTAGGCATGTGCTTACTCTCCTGCCTTTAAGGTTTAGGAATATGCCTAAGTGTCAGAGAGCAGGAGGTTGTGCATGGTGGAGATGAAAGTGTCACCCATCACAGGCACTCCTCAACTGCAGAGCACCTAGCAGCCAATGAAGCAGGAAGATGTTCTTGTACATCCCTCACCTAGTTTCCTGGTCACATGCCTGGAGATGCTTACTTAGTAGTTGCTTAAAAGAAGTTGAAGAGTGGCAAGCACTAAGAGGCATGAGCACATACTTGCAAAGGATCTTGTGGGCACTCAACCTAAAAACCTTGCCAATCTAAGGACAAAGGGCATAGACTCAGAAGCAAATGCCTGGAGTTGAGGACCAGGAACTGACCAAGCCCCCTCAGTGTGCTGCCAGGACACTGGGACTGGGTCTGGCCCAGAGATTGGTCCAGCATCTGATTGCCTGACCCCGCCAACACAGGGGTCCCTGAAAACTGACAGCCAGTTCTCTTCTTGGGCATGCAGACTCCACGGTCCCTGGGCATACTCTCTCAAGTTGCAAGGTCAAGGCACATAGCCAAGAAGGCCCTCTCACTTTGATCCTCAGCTGGTAAGGCACCCAAGTAGAGTTTGAGAGCTCAGAGAACAGGGGAAGTTAAACAGAGGCCACATGGGTTGGGGTTGGGCAACCAAACTTCTAAATGGATACTAGTCCCAACACTTTCTTCACAGACAGACAGAGACAAAAACACAGAGATAGAGACAACGACAACACTTTCTTCAGAGCTAGAAGTAGGAGGCTATCCACTGGACCCAGAGCAATGGGTAGGGTGCTGTGTGTGTCCCTGAGGCCTACTGTTTGCCTGGCCTGAACCCAGAGTGCATGACAGATGAAAAGATGTGTCCCTCAATAACCTTGGGCTACTTACGGGGCACACAGGTTGGCATTTCAAAGACCCCTCATCATGAGTTCTGCCAAATGCATCTTGACAAAGTCATCCAGTCATCTGTCCACTTCAAAGGCCCAGAGGCACTTGCATCCCACTTTCACAATCACCCCTGTGGACCACCTGACACTCTGACCTGAAGACAAGGACATATCCAAAGAAAAAATGAATATTCCATCCCAAACTGCCTTTTTGACCACCAGGCCCTGGCCTCGGGCTCCCAATTTTAAGCAACTACTAAGTAAGCATCTCCAGGCAACTGACCAGGAAACTAGCCAACCATTATGAGCTAATTCCTGCTCCCTCACAATCTCTCTCCTCACTCTAACCCTCTTCCCCACCTCTATCACACCCTAGCCTTTCACCAACCACAAAGCAACACTCTGGGACCTCTTTCCTCTCCTTCCTTCTTCCAAAGTCCCCAAGTCACTCTCACCATGAATCCTTCTTTCTGTATTCTAGCACACACCCACCTACCTACCTGTGCAGGGATTAGGCACGCATGCAACCCAGACCTCTCTGAAGGGATTTAGTCGACCCAAGATGACAGGTACCTAGGCACAAAGCACAATGAACATTTCTCACTTGCCCCACCAGGTAACCTGCAGCACATCCCCTACCCTCACCAAATTCTCCTAGACCAATTCACACCTTGGTTCTCTGAGGGTGCCCATTGGTAATTTTCAAGTGGCCTTCAAGCATCCACTCCAAGTAATCACTAAAACAGGAAAACAAATGCCTGGCAATTCACCAACCTATGTGTCTGTCTGTCTGTCTGTCTGTCTGTCTGTCTGTATATCTATCTATCTATCTATCTATCTATCTATCTATCTATGCATCTATCTTTTTTTACCTGCCTTCCTAACAACCTACACACCTCCTCACTATCTATCTATCTATCTATCTATCTATCTATCTATCTATCTATCTATCTTTTTTTTCCTACCTAATACATATGGAACTCCCTCCCTCCCTACCTACGTACCTCCTACTATCTTCTTATGGCTTGCTAATATATACAAGTCCAGATACATTTTCTAGAACAGAAGTGCTTCTCTGTTTACCAGATGATGGATGCCAAGGTCATTTGTGAAATGCTTTTTATTCTCCACTAGCAAGCCTTTCTTTCATGAGCACTGAGAGTCTCCAGAGTACAACCCTGCACTGTAGAGAACTTAATTCACAGCTGGTGGAAGAAGAACCCTCTAACAACCACCATGAAAGAAGTCCTGACATTTCTTTCCACTTCTCTCTCTTTACCAAGCTTTCTGAAGGCATCTGGTCTGATACAACCAAGAGAGCTCTTAATATTTAGGCATGCCTGCTCTGAGTTCTCAGAGGGGCAATGCCTGTAACCACAAAGAAGGGTCTTGCCAATTCCCCATAGTTTTTATTGCTAAGCAATTGTCTCATCCATCCACCAAGACAAAGATGTACCATCAGGAACAACTCCCCTGCTGCCCACCTAGGTCCTTTCTACATCTTGTGCCCACCTGAGCTATGGCCTGGGCATATATACAACTGTAAGTGTTTTCCCTACATCAATCCTGGCCACCCCAAACAATACTGAGCTCAACACTATAAGTAATTATACACCTACCCCTACCTAAAGCACAGCTCCATAATAGAGCCTGTACAAAAAACAAAAACAAAAACAAAACAAGGCAAAACAAAAACCAGAAAGCCAGAGATAATAACCCAACACAAGACCTAGGAGTGGGCAGAGGTAGGGCTAAGATTGGCACAGAGAACATTAACTGCTTAAAGATATCTGCCACAAAAGCTACCTAGCCCTTAGATGTTGAGACAGCTCAGAGAAGCAGGAGAGCCTATCTTCACTCCCTGAATAAGTAAGTTAATAAAAAGGTGACATGGGGGTTAGGAGGACATCCTGTAAGGCAGATGTTGGGCAGCATCAAACAAAAGCAAGTGGGACTTGGATCACTCTGATAAAAAGGAATGGGCAGGACAAGTTGCCCACAATAAGCCAGAAGCAACCTGGCTGCAGATGCCTGTGTAGAGAGGTCCTGTGACTCTGTAAAACCTAAGATGTAAACCTCCACTGAGCTCATCACCTCAGATGATGTGCTTCCTGAGTCGGGCTAGCCAAACCCTGTGTCTTCTGCCTTGTTGGCTGCTCAACTGGATCCTGTTCATTCACAGGGATCTCTTCATGGGCCAAGAAGCCCTCAGGAGCCCCTAGTTCACCTGTGCAGCCAGAATAGAGTGGCTCCCAAGAAGGCCAGCTGGCATGTTCAGAGAGGCGCAGGGACTTGGAGACAGAATCTTCAAAACAATATGGCTTGATAGCAGTAGAGCACTGAGAATGCCAATTGCCAGGCTGCATAGAGGCTTTTCCTCTTCTCTTTTGATGCAGAAAAACCCAACCAGCTGCCACCAGCTGCCAACAACATAGCCAAGCACTGGAGCTTCCATTGGCCAGAAGTGGGTGTCCATGTAGGACACTGGAATAGCCTAAACTATGGTTTGTATGTTGTTGAGTAGTGGGTATGTCCGTGTGTGTGTATGTGTGTTCTCATGGGAGCATGATCCTGCACCTCTTTGTGTATGAGCTCTCTCCTGCCTTTAAAGTTAAAGAATATGGATATGGGTACATAAATGTTAGGGAACAGGAGGTGGTCCATGGTGAACAACTCAACTACAGGGAACCTGCCAGCTACTGAAGGGTCCAGCAGGAGGGCAGCATCACTAAGAGACATGACCAGGTACTTGCAAAAAATCCTGTTGGAGCCATACCTAAACCTGTTGCCAATCTGGACACTAGGGGCTGAGTCTCAGAAACATATGCTTTGACTTGACAACCAGGAACTGATGCCACCCACTCAGCACACAGCCAAAACACTCAGACTGTGTCTGGCCCAGACATTGATATAGCACCTGCCTTCCTGACCCTGCACAAATGGGGTTGCTTTTAATCTGACAGCCAGTTCTCTTCTAAGAGATGTAGACTCCTCTGTCGCTGGCCATACTCTCTCAAGTTGTGAGGTCAAGGCACCCAGACAAAAAGGACCTCCCAGGATAATCCTCAGCTGGTAGGACACCATGGTAGTAGAGTCAGAGAGCTCAAGGAACAGGGGAAGTTGAACAGAGAACACATGGGATGGGAAACAACCATCTCCGTGGAACACAAGGCACAATACTGCCTGCCACCTAGCAGTAGGAGGCAGTGTACTGAACCTAGGGCAATGGTTGGGCTGGCCTGTGTGCCCCTAGCTCCTTCAGTTTCCTGGCCTGAGCACAGAGTGAGGTGGGAGATGAAAAGTAGGGCTCCCACAAAAACATTGATCTACTTCCCAGGCACAAAGTTTGGAA
Organism: Arvicanthis niloticus; assembly: GCF_011762505.2. Taxonomy (NCBI): domain Eukaryota; kingdom Metazoa; phylum Chordata; class Mammalia; order Rodentia; family Muridae; genus Arvicanthis; species Arvicanthis niloticus. The sequence continues at coordinate 706,969 of NW_023044980.1, read as the reverse complement.
ACTTAGGTACTCCTCAATATGAGTTCTTGTGAGTGCTGCCCTAAAATGAAATCCAGGCATCTGTCCATATCCTCAGCCCAGACAGGCTCACTGCCAACTTCATAATCTTGCCTGCAGGCCACTTACCAATCTGATCTGGGTACAGGGAAGTATAAAAAAATGAGAATTCCTTCACAACATGCACTCTTATCAACCAGGCCATGGCCTTGGGCCCCAATTTCTAAGCACACAGGCACACAGGTTGGTATCTTAGGTTCCCCTCAATATGAGTCCTGGTAGATGCTGCCCCACAAAGTTATCCCATTATCCGTCCACCTCAGAGGCCCAAAGAGGCTGACCACCCAATTCCAAAATCTCAACTGCAGGACACCTAGCAAGGTGAGCTCTGGACAAGGACATATCAAAAGAAGAAATGAATATTTCATCCCAAACTGCCCCCTTGACAAGGCCCTGACCTCGAGCTTCCAATTCTGAACACCTACCAAGTAAGCATCTCCAGGCAACTGACCAGAAAACCAGGCAACCATTATGAGATAATCCCAACTTCCTCACAATCTCTCTCCTCACTCTAACCCTCCAAACCACCACCACCACACCTTTGCCCTTAACCAACTACCATGCAGCACTTAGGATATACTCTGTTATTCTTCTTCCTCTGAACTCCCAGTTTTCTGTGATCTGAGACTGTCCATCTTTTAGTTCTACAACCATGTCTATTCTTCCAGAAATTCCTGGATAGGGCAGAGAAGGCCAGGTGGCTTTTCAGCATTCATCCTGTCTCACCTCTCTGGATGTTAGGAAAGGTGACAGTGAAGAGAAGCCCAGACTCTGCTGCTAGTTTCAGTGTCAGGAATCAGAGCCAAGAGGCTTTTAAGGGACCTGGCCATTATGATTCTCTAGCAGCATTGGCTGTTATGAACACACTAGGGACTACAGCATACTCTGTTTGTTTTAATCACTTTGATGCCAAGCCAAGACAATGCTTAGGATTCTCTTGCCCTTGGGTCACAGCATGAGGTTGCTTGCATAGGATTATGGGGGAGCTCCCATACCATTGAAGGGTTCTGGAGACTTGGGTGAGATTGTCTGTCAGGCATGAGAACATGAACACCTGAAGCATGGCTCCAGAAATGAGGCTTTTCTTAATAATATGAATACCAGAGATAACAACCATAGACCTAGGAAAGGGTACAGATGGGGCTGGGGTTGGCAGGGAGAACATTAACTGCTTAAGAATATCTGGCCACAAAAGCTACCAAGCACTAAGCTGTAGAGACAGCTCAGAGAATCACAGTAGCCTGTCACAACACCCTGACACTTTCTGGGTTACTAACAAGGAGTCCTGGGGGTAGGAAAGACATCCTGTAAGGCAGCTTCTGGGCAGCCTCAAACAAAAGTAAGGGGGACACAGATTATTCTGATGAACAGGGATGAGAATGACAAGTCACCCACAAGAACCCAGATGCATCCCTGGGTGCAGATGCCTGTGTAGAGGGGTCCTGTAACACTTTAAAACCTATGATGTCCTCCTGCACTGCACTCAGGTCCTGGCAGGATGTGCTTCCTCAGTCAGACTAGCCAAACCCTGTGTTGCAGGCCCTGTGTTCTGTTCAGCTGGATCCTGCTCACTCACAGGCCTCTATTGGGCCTAGAAGGCCTCAGGAGCCCCTCGTCCCCCCTGTGCAACCAGAATATAGTGGCTCCCACTCAAACAGGTCTGTAGCAATGTTCAGAGAGGTGCAGGCATGTGCAGGCAGAAACCTCAAAACATTTTGAATTAATGGCAGTAGGGCATGGAGAATGCCAACTGCCAGGCTGCATGTGAGCTCTCCTTCTGCCCTTCCTGAGGCAAAGGATGCCAGCCAGCTGCCAAAAACATGGCCAGCACTGGGGCTTCCACTGGCCAGTGGTGGGTGTTCATGTAGGACAATGGGTATGCCTAAGCTATGATTTTTGTATGTTGTTGCATAGTGGGTTTGTGTGTGTGTGTGTGTGTGTGTGTGTGTGTGTGTGTGTGTGTGTATGTGCGTCAGCATGCGTGTGTGTGTGCTCACAAGGAAGTATGCTACTGAACCTCTGTGTGTTCTTGTGTTCTCGCCTGCAAATAAAGTTTAGGAATGTGGATGTGGGTGCAAAAGTGTCTGAGAGCAGGAGGTTGTGCATACTGAAGATTGAAGGGTCACCCGTCAGAGCTGCAGCATAACATCAGGGCACCTGCCAGCCATTAATGAATCTGGCAGGCCAGCTAAACACTAAATGTTATAAGCAGGTACTTACAAAAGACCCTCTGAGAGCTCTATCTAAACACCTCTGCCAATCTGGACCCCAGGGGCAGAGCCGCAGAAACAAACTTCTGGTCTTGAGGACCAAGAGCTGACCTCGCCCACTCAGTACCCTGCCAGGCCACTGGGACTGGGGCAAGCCCAGAGATTGATCCAGCACCTACCTGCCTGACCCTGCCCACACAGGTGCCCCCTAAACCCTACAGCCAGTTCTCTTCTTGGGGATCTAGACATTGTGGTCCCTGGGGACACTCTCTCAAGTTGCCAGGTCAGAACAGCCAGACAATAAATCCCTCCCAGAATGGCCCTTGGCTGGTAGGGCACCCAGGTGATGGTGTCAGTGAGCTCGGGACACAGGAGAAGGTGAATAGAGGCCTCACGTGGTGGGGGTGGGAAAACAACCCCCTCAGTGAGACACTAGGCTCAACACTAGCTTCTCACCAGGCAGTAGATGACTCAGCAGTGGACCCAGGGCCATGAGTGGGGTGCCCTGTGTATCCATAAGGCTCCCTGCTTTGCTGGCCTGTGCCCAGAGTACACTGAAAGGTTAAAACAGGCCCCACAACCCCTGAAAACCTTGGTCTACTTACTCAGGCACACAAGTTACTCAGGTACACAAGGTACCCCTCAGTATGAGTCCTGGTGAATGCTGCTCCACGAAGTTATCCAGTCATCCACCCACCTCAGAGGCCCAGAGAGGCTAGCCACCCACTTCCACAATGTCAACTGCAGGACACCTAACAAGCTGAGCTGTGGACAAGAACATATCAAAAGAAGAAATGAATATTTCATCCTAAGCTCTCCTTCTGCCCTTCCTGAGGCAAAGGATGCCAGCCAGCTGTCAAAAACATGGCCAGCACTGGGGCTTCCACTGGCCAGTGGAATTTATATTTCAGACATCATCCTTTTGCCCGGTTTATTTCCCCCTCATATTAAAATCCCCTAGCCCATTCCCCCTATTTCATTTTGCTTTTACACCATTTTAATGACATACATTAGAAATGCAATCCTGTTTACTTGAGAACAAAAGAAAAATCACTCTAATTTAAAAGCAGACATTGATGGATGACACATACATATTGAGACATGTATGTGCTGTGGCTTGTGCCATTGGCTTGAAGGAGGTGTATTTTAATTTCATTTATGTAGTTTTGTATGTTCCATATTATATGTATGTAATATATTACATAAAAATAATCTATACTTTATATAATATATAATATTATATACATAAAATATATAATATATACTATACTATATACAATACTGTATGTATATAGTATACTACATAAAATATTGTATGCTGTATACATCATGCTGGTTTAATCAGATTGTATGTTTCAACAAGAAAGCAAGAATTCCTACAGCTTGAATGGCTGCTTTATGGAAACATTTAATGATTTTATAGATTTATCATTCCTGTAATTCATCTATAAACATAATAATGTCATTATAAAGCAAACACATAGAAACTGTCTCAATCAATCAAAACCAATATGTCTTTATAAAGCAAACCCAGAGAAAATATCTCAATCAATTATAAGCAATACATCATTATAAAGCAAACCCAGAGTAACTCTATCTCAATCAATCATAACAATACAATATTGTACAAAACCCAAAGAAACTGTCTCAATCAATAATAATAAACACATCATTATAAACCTAAACCAGAGAAACTCTGTTTCAATCAATCCATCCTAATAAATACATTATGATAAAGCAAACCCAGAGAACATTGTCTCAATAAACCATAATCAATAGGTAATTATAAAGCAAACGAAGAGTGTCTAGTGGGAATAGTATTGAAAGATTAAGTATATCATTGGCAATATGTTAGAAACTAGTAACATTTTTATCACAGGGATCACAAAATTTAATTTCTTCAGCCATCAGAGTATTTAACAAAATATCAATAGAAAAACAGGATCATTAACACAAGTAAAGCTATAGCACAATGTTCCGAGTAAACAAAAACACTCTGCTCTGCGGCATCATTAGAGGACATCTGTCAAGGTGCTATATAACAGCTTGAAGCACTCTTCTCATCCACATATAAAGGAACATGCTGCACAAGTTTACTGATATCATGTGACACAGTCTTGGAAGCTTTTTGAGCTGAAGTTTCTGATGAAAAGATGGCTTCTAAGCCCTGTACTAGTGATACTTAAATGTCCCATTTTCTCCACAGCAATCATATTGATAACTAAAAAGTAGAAGGATATTTTTTGAGTCTGCTGTAAGAGGCATTTCCAATTTTGGCTTTTTTCCTAACCAAATATTTCATAAAATATTTCTTAAGGTTCATGGCTAATTTCAAAGTGCTTCTCACTTGTAAGTACTTAGCTCAGTTTCTGTAACATGTGTGACAAACATGGGATTTTAATCAAGATATAACTAATTTAGGTGCCAAAAAAATTCTCAAGATTTTAATGAATTATAGATTTTTGAATTTAGACTTCTTAAAAGCTTATTGCAAGATATCTTTTAAATATGGCTGATGCTTCTTATCTTAAATAAGAACTTCCCAGATAAGCTGTACAGATAGCCAAAGAGTTAAGAGTACTGGCTGCTCTTCACAATGAACTATGTTCAATTCACTGGACCCACACAGTGGTTTACAGATCTTTGTGGTTGCAGCTGTAGAGGAACTGGCACAGTCTACTGATGAGTGTACATGAGTGGAGCAAATGACATAAGCCAGGCAAGTGATAGCAAAAAACATTAATAACAACACATACAAGACATAGGCAGGCAAATATCTGTGATTTAAAGGACAGGTGGGTCTGCAGAGTTAGATCTAAATAACCAATTGGGTCTTATGCCCAGCTCTGGCTTCCCACCAAGCAGCAGGAGGTTCTGCAGTGGACCCAGGACAATGGGTGGGTTTCTCTGTGTGTCCATGAGGCCTTCAGTTTTTCTGGCCTGAGGCCAGAGTTCAGTGGGAGGTGAAAAGAAGGGCACTCCTGAAAACCTTAGTCTACTTACCTGGGCACAGAGGTTGTTATGTCAGGCACCTCTCAATATGAGTTCTGGTGCATGCTGACCCACAAAGTCATTCAGCCATCTGTGAACCACTTAAGGCTGTGGCAGGAGGCTGGTGAGCACCAAGTAACATGAGCAGGTAATTGCAAAGGACCTTCCAGGAGCCCTAACTAAACTGAGTGCCAATCTGGACCATAATGGAGGAGCCTCAGATAAAAGCTGCTGGACTTGAGGACTAGGACTTGACCCCACCCACTCAGTGCCCAGACAGGCCACTAGGACTGTAGTGGGCCTGGATATTGATCTAGCACCTGCCTGCCAGAACCCACTGACATAGTTCCCCTAAAGCTGACAGCCAGTTCTCTTCTTGTGGATACAGACTCCACGGGTCACTGGGGATACTCTCTCAAGTTGCGAAGTCAAGGCAGCCAGACAAGAAGGCCCTGTCTGGATTATCCTGGGCTGATAGGGCACCCTGGTGCTTGAGTAGAGATCTCAGAGTATAGGGGAAATTTAACAGAGGCCACACGAGTTGGGGGGTTAGAATCAATGCTTTCAAAGGGGTACTAGGCCCAACAATGGATTCCCACCTAGCATCTGGAGGCTCTGCACTGGACCCAGGGCAATGGGTGTGGTGTTCTATGTGTCCCTGAGGCCTTCAGTTTCCCTGGCCTGAGCCCAGAGTGCAATAGGAGATAAAATGAAGACCCCTTGGAACCTTGGTCTACTTACCCGGGGACACAGTTTGATATCTCAGGTACCCCTAAATATTAGTTCTGGTAGATGCTGTTCCACAAAGTCATCCAGTCTTCTGTCCACCTCAGAGGCCCAGATGGGCTGGGCTCCCAGTTCCACAATCTCACCTGCAGGCCACATAGCACCCTGAGCCGAGGACAAGGACATATCAAAAGAAGAAATGAATATTCCATTCCAACATACCCTTTTGAAAACCATGCCCTAGCCTCAGGCCCCAATTGTAACCACCTAATAAGTAAGCATCCCCAGGTGACCAGGAAACCAGGCAATCATCATGAGCTAATTCCAACTCCCTCACAATTTCTCTCTACTCTCTAAATATCCACACTATCTCCACTAAACCCCAGCACTTCTGAAACCACCATGCAGCCCTCAGGGGACACTTTGCTCTAATAACTTCCTCCAAAGAACCTCAGTCACTCTCACCATGGATCCTTCTTTTCTGTATCCTAGTACACACCCACTTACCTTTGTGAGCAAGAACTAATTACTCATGCAACTCAGAGCTCTCTGAAAAGATTCAAGTGGACTCAAGATGACAGGCACCAAGACACAAAGCACAATGAGCATTTCTCACTTGTCCCACCAGAAAAACTGTAGCACATCCCCTCCCTTCACCATCTTCTCTTAGACCAATTCACACCAAGGTCCTCTGAGGGTGGCTATTGGAAATTCTTTAGGTTCCTTCATACTTTCTCTCCAAGTGCTCACTACCAAAGAATGATACCAACTGACTGGCCATCTACCTACCTATGTCACTATCTATGTTTCTATATATCTTTCTCTTTCTTTCTCTCTCTCTCTCTCTCTCTCTCCTCTCTCTTCTCGCTCTCTGCCTATCTATCTTTTTCCTAATTACATATCTAACTACCTTTCTACCTACCTACCTACTTACCTACCTACTTACAAACCATCTACTATCTTCTTTTGGCTTGACAACATATACTCTTCCAGATATATTTTCTAGGGCAGAAGTACATCTGTATTTACCAGATGAAGAATACCATGGTCATCTGTGAAATGTTTTTCGTTTCAACCTACAAGCCTTCCTTTCATGAGCACTGAGAGTCTCCAGAGGTCCACCCCTGCACTGTTGACAGCTTAAGTCAGAACTTGTCTAAGAAGACCCCTCTAACAACCTTCAGGAGAAAAGCCTGCCATTGGTTTCCACTTCTCCCTCCCTACCAAGCTTCCTGGAGGCATCTGCTCTAATACAACCAAGAAAGTTCTTTCTATCCAGGCAGGCCTACTCTCAGTTCTCAGACGTGCAAGGCAACCTGAAACCCCAAGGAAGGATTGTTCCTGCCACTGTCCATATTATTTATTACCAAAAATTTTTCTCATCCATCCACCAAGCCAGAAGTACCATCAAGAACAACTGCCCTGTTGTCCCCCTCAGTCCTTCCTAAATCTTGTGCCCTGCAGAGGTTGTCCTGGGCACCTACAGCTGTATTGGTTTCCCTACCTCCAAACCTGGCCTTCCCAGACAATGCTGAAATCAACCCCATAAGAAATGATACACCCTGGGCCCAAACTAGACCTGCTTCAGGGTCATCAGTGGCCATGATTCCTGACTGAAGGACACATAGCAAAGAGATATACAGAAACACACACACACACACACACACACACACACACACACACACAGAGAGAGAGAGAGAGAGAGAGAGACAGAGAGAGAGAGACAGAGAGAGAGAACTGAGACAAAGAGAGTGACAGAGAGACAGAAAGAGAGAATAGAAGAAAGAGATACAGAGACACAGAGAGAAAGAGACAGAGACAGAGAAAGGGAGAAACTCTGGTCTACCGGTTTTCTGAGATCTTAGACTGTCCATTTGTTAATTCCAGAACCATGTCTATTCTTTCAGAAAACCCTGGACATGGCAGAGAAGGACAGCTGTCTTTTGAGCCTTCATCTCTGTTCATCTCCCTGTATGTTAGTGAAGGTAAGCTAGTCAGGGAAAGCCGAGAGTATGCTGCCTGTTTGTGTGTCAGCCATTAGAACCAGGAGGCTTGCAAAGGACCCGGCCTGGAGAGTTCCCTGGCAACCTGAGCTATTTTGGGCACCCTTGAAACTACAGCATAATCTGGCTGTTTCTACTCACCTTGACCACAAGCCAAGACACTGCCTAGGCTTCTTGCCCTCTTGGGGCCCATACTGATGTTACTTGCAAAGGATAATGGGGGGACATTCCTTATCATTGAAAACTTCCAGGGAAATGGGTGATTTTCTGAAAGGTCTGGGACATCTACCCTCAACTGAAACACAGTTCCAACATAGAGCCTTTTCTTTCTTTTTTTAATTTAATTTTTTTTATTTTTACAAAACACTTTATTTATCAGTATTTATCTATACATATATACTTATACATGTATACATATATGAACAATAATTAAATTATAAGATGTATTTTAAAAGTATGGGTGGTTGGGGAGAGTGGGAGGAAGAAAAGAAAAGGGAAATTTATGTAAATACAGTGCTCATATATAAAATTCTCAAAAAGGAAACCAGTTTTTTAAAATGTTCAACAGATTAACTAGCATTCTACAATATGAAAATAAATATGACCTATAATTATTTTAAAGAACATTTTAACTCATTACAAACTTCAAAGTTTAAAATGAAATCAATAAAAATTATTTGCCCTGGCATGCTAACAGAAACCACAATAAAGTTTTATAATTCAAAGTATTTCTGAGAACAAGAAAATGGATTTTCAGGAGCTAAGTCAGCAGAGCCAGGGGGACACTGTGTGTTATATCTTTTTTTTCTTTTTTATTATCAAATCATAATTTTTACTTTTTAACACAGGGGTTATAAACACGAAAATGCAGGATGTGGAGAATGGGATGACACAGGAGCATAGGTATTCAGGGGGAGTACAAATATCTTTCAGAACAGGGTATCAGCTGGATGAAGGTTCAGGGGCCAGGTCACTATGACTCTGCCTATGATTCACATGTCCTTATCTATTTTATTACTATCTACTAAGGCTGCCTATTTATAAGGTCTATGACTACTCAGGCTGGTATATTTCTACAAAAGCTGCCTGTTTACAATAGTTTATAGCCATCTGTTTCAGTGTTTTGTGGAAGGGGCTCAGCTCTGGCCATTACAAGATGGTGCTTGGCATAAAGCCAGTCAGTGTGACTAGGCATACCTTGAGGGAAAAAGAACTCCATACATGGCAAGCCCACTCTGAGAGTTTTGGTTACCTTACGTAGCCTTACCTAGCGTCATTAAGAGTGGCCAATTAGTAGTGACATTGTGGAGAAGTATATATTAGTATATATATAGAGCATATATTACTTGTCCCACCAGGATCCTTGTAGCACATTCACTTGCCTCACCAACTTCTCCTGCACCAATTCAAACCAAGTTCCTGTGAAGTAGTGACACTCTGAGAGTTTTGGTTACCTTACCTTGCCTTACCTAGCGTCATTAAGAGTGGCCAATTAGTAGTGACATTGTGGCAGTTGCTGATTGGGACAAGGAAAAAGCTTTAAGGGGCTGCACGGGGTAAGAGAAAGAAGCTTGTTGTACAAGGGGCTGAGTAAACAGCTTGAAGAAGAACACGATTTGCTGTTGTCTTATTCCGCTGGTCGGATGTGGGTAGCAACAAGTGGTGGCCCATAAAAGGAATTTCTTTCTTATCACTCTGATGAACAGGAATGGGCAGGACAAGTTGGCCAAGAGAAGCCAGATGCAGCCTGGCTGCAGATGCCTCTGTAAATAGGTCCTATGACTCTGTTATACCTAAGATGTCCTCCTGTACTGCACTCAGGACCTGGGAGGATGTGCTTCCCAAGTCAGGCTAGCCAAACCTTGTGTCACTGTTCTCTGCTCAGCTGTATGCTGCATGCTCACAGATGTCTCCTGGGCTTAGAAGCCCTCAGACTCCCCTAGTCCTGCCTGTGCAGCCAGAATAAAGTAGCTCCTGAGCAGGACTGCCATCATGTTCAGAGAGTCACAGGGATGTACAGGAGGAAACCTCAAAACAAATACACTTGAAAGCAATAAAGAATCGAGAATGCCAACTGTCAGGCTGCATTGGTGCTGTACCTCGGCCCTCCTTAGAAAAAAATGCAACCAGATGACACCAGTTTCTAACAACATGGCTAACTAAGTACTTGGGTTTCTGCTCTCCAGTGATGGGTGTCCATGCAGGGCACTGACAATGTCTAAGATATGATTTTGTTTGTTGTTGCATGATGTGTACGTGTTTGTGTTTGTGTGTGAGTTGTGTGTGGGGGAGGCACGTGCTCACACATGAACATGCTCCTGCACTCCTGCACCTCTGTTTGTGCATGCTCTCTCCTGCCTATAATGTTCAGGAATATGGTTGTGGGTGCATAAGTGTTAGGAACAGGAGGTTGTGCATGCTAGAGTTTGAAGGGTCACCCATCACAGGCACTCCTCAGTTGCAGAGCCCCTGCCAGCCACTGAAGGATCCAGCCGGAGGGCAGCAAGCACTAATAGGCATGAGCAGGTACTTGCAAAATATCCTCTGGGAGCCCTTCCTAAACCCCTTGTCAGTCTGAACCCAAGAGGTGGAGGCTCAGGAACAAAAGTTCCTCCCAATCAATGCCCAGCCAAAACACTGGGACTGGGCCAGGCCCAGAGATAGATCCAGCATCTGGCTGCCTGACCCTGCCCAAACAGGGGTTCCCTAAAGCTGACAGCCAGTTCTCTTCTTGAGGATGCAGACTCTATGCGTCCCTGGGTATAGTCTCTCAACTTACCATATCAAGGCACCGAACCAATAAGGCCATTCTAGGATGATCCTTTGCTGGTAGGGGACCAAGGTGGTGGAGTCAAAGAGCTCAGAGAACAGGGTAATGTGAACAGAGGCACCACATGGTGGGGCTAAGAAACCAACTTTCTCCAATGGTACTAGTCCCAACACTGGCTTCCCACATAGCAGCAGGAGGCTCTGCACTAGACCAAAGGCTGCTCTGTGTGTCCCCGACATCTTCAGTTTCTCTGACCTGAGCCCAGAATAAAGTGGAAGATGAAAAGAAGGGCCTCCCAAAGACTATGGTCTACTTACCTTGGCATACAGTTTGTTATCTCAGGTAACCCTTAATATGAGTTCAGGTGGATGCTGCCCCAAAAAGTTATCTAGTCATCTGTCCACCTCAGAGGCATAGAGGTGCTGGCTGCCCACTTCCACAATCTTGTGTTCAGGCCACCTAGCACCCTGAGCTGAGGACAAGGACATATCTAAAGAAGAAATGAATGTTCCATCCCAAACTGCCTCCTTGACAATCAGGCTCTGGCCTTAGGCCTCAATTCTAAGCACCTACTAAGTAAGCATCTCCAGGCAACTGACCAGGAAACCAGGCAAATATTATGAGCTAATTCAGCTCCCTCATAATCTCTCTCCACTCTCTAACCTTCCAATATATCGCAGCTTTTCACCAATTAATAATGCAGCACTCTGGGGAAAATTTGTTCTCCTTCTTCTTCCAAAGACACCAAGTCACTCTCACCATGGATCTTTCTTTCTGTGTCCTAGCACACACTCAACTATCTATCTGAGCAGGGGTTAGGCAAGCATGCAACTCAGAGCTTTCTGAAAGAATTCAAGTGGACTCAAAATGAAAGGCTCCTAGACACAAAGCACAATGAGCATATGTTACTTGTCCCACCAGGATCCCTGTAGCACATTCACTTGCCTCACCAACTTCTCCTGCACCAATTCAAACCAAGGTCCTCTGAAGGTGCCTATTGGAAATTTTCAATGTGCCTTCAAACATTCTCCCCAAATGCTTACTACCACAGCAGGATAACAACTGCCTGGCTATCCTCCCATCTATGCGTCTGTCAATCTATCTGTCTGTCTATCTATCTATCTATCTATCTATCTATCTATCTATCTATCTATCTATCTACCAAACTATCTATCCAACTATAGTATCTCTCTCTGTCTCTCTCTGTCTCTCTTTTTCTCTCTCTCTCTTTTCTATCTGCCTACATAGCTGCATATCTACCTACCTACCTACCTACTTATAAACCTTCTACTATCTTCTTTGGGCTCAACAATATATACACTTCCAGGTACATTTTCTAGGGTAGAAGGGCCTCTTTGTTTACCAGATGATATATGTCATGGTCATTTGAGAAATGCTTTTCAGTATCCACCAGCAAGCATATTTTATAAGCACTGAGAGTCTCCAGAGGTCCACCCATTTACTGTCCTTAAGTCACAGCTGGTAGAAGAAAACCAGTCTAAGACTCTCCATGAGAGGAGCCTGACATTGCTTTTCACTTCTCCCTCCCTACCAAGATTCCTGGAGGCATCTGTTCTGATATTACCAAGAGAGTTTTTTCTATTCAGGCAGGCCTGCTCTGAGTTCTCACCAGTGGAAAGCCGGAAAACTGAAGTAGAGGAGGGTCATGCCTACATATTATTTATTGCTAAGCAATTGTCTCATCCATCCATCAAGACAGAGAGGTTCCATCTGGAACAACTCCCCTGCTGTCATCCTCAAGCAATTTTACACCTTGTGCCCACCAGAGCTATGGCCAGGGCACACACACAGCCTTAAGCATTTCCACTGCATCCAAACCAGGCATTCCCAGACAATGCTGAGCTCAACACTATAAGAAATAATATACACTGGTAACAAACTGTACCTTCTTCAAGGGCCATTAAGTGCCTAGTTTCCTCACTAGAGGACACTCAGTGAATAGATACATAGAAACACACACACACACACACACACACACACACAAACAAAAACACATACACACACACACACACACAAAGAAGGAAAGAGACAGGGAAACAGAGAGACAGACAGAGAAACAGAGACAAAGACGGAAATAGAAAGACTGACAGACAAAGAGACACAAACACAGAGATAGAGACAAAGACAAAGACAGAAAGAAAGTCTGAACTCTCAGTATTCTGCAAACTGGGACTATCCATTTGTTAATTTCATAACCATGTTTATTCTTCCAGAAATCCCTGGACATGAGACAGAAAGCCAGGTGTCCTTTGTGCCTTCATCCTGGTTCATCTCCCTGGATGTTAGTGAAGGTAAGCTAATCAGGAGAAGCCCAGACTTTGCTGCATGTTTGTGTGTCAGGCATCAGAGCCTTGAGGCTTTCAAAGAACCTGGCCTAGATTCTTCCCTGGAAGCCTGGCCTGTTTGGAACCCTTGGGACTACAGCATACTCTGGATGTTTCAACTCAGTTTGATCTCTTGCCAAGACACTACCTAGGCTCCTTGTCCTCATGGGGCACATCATGAGGTTGTTTGCATAGGACAATGGGGGAGCCTGCCTGACTATTGAAACATTCTGGGTACTAAGGTGATTTTCTGACAGGCCTGGGACACCTACCCCTACCTTAAACACAGTTCTAAAATAGAGCCTTTTATTATAAAAAAAAGCCAGAGATAACAACCCTATCCCTAGGAAAATGTGGAGGTACGGCTGGGGATGGAAGGGAGAACACTAACTGCTTAAGGATATCTGGCCACCAAACCTACCAAGCCCTAAGATTTTGAGACAGCTCAGAGAAGCAGATAGCCTGTCCACATACCCTGACTTTCTGTGGGTTATTAACAAGGGGACATGGGGGTATTGATGGCATCCTGAAAGGAAGCCTCTGGGCAGGCTCAAACAAAAGCAAGAGGGACCACTATCATTCTGGTGTAAAGGGATGTGCAAGAACAGTCTCCCACAAGAACCCAAATGCAACCTGTTTGCAGATGCCTATGTAGAGAGGTCCCTTGACTCTGTAAAACACAAGATGTTCTCCTGCACTGTTCTCAGCATATCGGAGGTGCTGTTTCCCCTGCTAGGCTAGCCAAATCCTGTGGTGCCAGCACTGTTCTCTGGTAAGCTGGATCATGTGTGCTCACAGGCCTCTCCTGGGCCAAAAGCCCTCAGGAGCCCCTGGTCCCACCTTAGGAGCCAGAATGGAGTGGCTCCCAAGCAAGTTTGCTTTCATGTTCCGAGAGGTGCAGGGATGTGCATGTGGAATCCTCAAAACTATTCAGGTTGATGGCAGTAGATCATGAAGAATGCCAACTGCCAGGCTGCAGGGCAATGTTCTTCTGCCATTCTTGAGGCAAAAACATGACAACCAACTGCCAAAAACATGGCCAAGCACTGGGGCTTCCACTTGCCACAGATAAGTGTTCATGGAGGACACTGGAAATTCCTAAGCTATGATTTTCTTTGTTGTTGTGTGTGAGTGCTCTCATGGGAGCATGCTCCTGCATTTAGGTGTGTGCATGCTCTTTCCTGCCTGTAAGGTTCAGGAACATGGATGGGGGTGTCTAAGTGTCAGAGAGCAGGAGGTTGTACATGGTGGAGATGAAAGGGTAACCCATCACAGGCACTCCCCAACTGCAGAGCACCTGCCAGCCAATGAAGGATCCAGCAGAAGAGTGGCAAGCACTAAGAGGCATGAGCACACACTTGCAAAGAATCTTGTGGGCACCCTACCTAACCCCCCTGACAATCTGGAGACAAAGGGCAGAGCTTCAGAAGCAAATGCCTGGAGTTGAGGACCAGGAAGTGACCCAGCCCACTCAGTGCCCAGCCAGGACACTGGGACTGGGTCTGGCCTAGAGATTGATTTAGCATCTGGTTGCCTGGCCCTGCCCACACAGGGGTCCATGAAAATTGACATCCAGTTCTCTTCTTGGGCATGCAGACTCCACGGTCCCTGGGCACACTCTCTCAAGTTGCAAGGTCAAGGTACCCAGCCAAGAAGGCCCTCCCACTTTGATCCTCAGCTGCTAAGGCACCCAGGTGGAGTTTGAGAGATCATAATACAGGGGTAGTTAAACAGAGGTCACATGGGTTGGTGTTGGGCAACCAAACTTCTAAGTGAATACTAGTCCCAACACTTTCTTCACAGCTAAAAGAAGGAGGCTATCCACTGGACCCAGGGCAATGGGTGGGGTGCTGTGTGTGTCCCTGAGGCCTACTGTTTACCTGGCCTGAGCCCAGAGTGCATGGCAGATGAAAAGATGTGTCCCTCAATAACCTTGTTCTACTTACTGGGGCACAAAGGTTGGCATTTCAAGGACCCCTCAATATGAGTTCTGCCAAATGCATCTTGACAAAGTCATCTAGGCATCTGTCTACCTCAGAGGCCCAGAGGCACTTGCATCCCACTTTTACAATCTTTCCTGTGGACCACCTGACACTCTGAGGTGAAGACAAGGACATATCCAAAGAAGAAATGAATATTCCATCCCAAACTGCCTTTTTGACAACCAGTCCCTGGCCTTGGGCTCCCAATTTTAAGCAACTACTAAGCAAGCATCTCCAGGCAACTGACAAGGAAACTAGGCAACCATTATGAGCTAATACCAGCTACCTCACCATCTCTCTCCTCACTCTAACCCTCTACCCCACCTCTACCACTCCCTAGCCCGTCACCAACCATAAAGCAACACTCAAGGACCTCTTTCCTCTCCTTCCTTCTTCCAAAGTCCCCAAGTCACTCTCACCATGAATCCTTCTTTCTGTATCCTAGCACACAACCACCTACCTACCTGTGCAGAGTCTAGGCACACATGAATCTCAGAGCTCACTGAAGGGATTCAAGTGGACCCAAGATGAAATGCACCTAGACACAAAGCACCATGAGCATTTCCACTTGATTCACCAGGATCCCTGCAGCAATCCCCTACCCTCACTAAATTCTCCTAGACCAATTCACACCTAGGTTCTCTGAGGGTGCCCATTAGAAATTTTCAAGGTGCCTTCAAGCATTCTCTCCAAGTAATCACTAAAACAGGATGATAACAACTGCCTGGCAATTCACCAACTTATGTTTTTTTTTAAAAACACTTTATCAATATTTATATAAACATATATACTTATACATGTATCCATACATAAACAATAATTAAACAAGGTGTATTCAAAAAGTATGGGGGGTTGGGAAAAGTGGGAGGAAGGAGAGCAAGGGGAAAACTATGTAAATACAGTGTTCATATATGAAATTCTCAAAAAGGAATGTAGTTTTTAAAAATGTTCAACAGATTAACTAACATTTTACAATATGAAAATAAATATGACCTATAATTATGTTAAAAGACATTTAACTCACTACAAACTTTGATGTTTAAAATGAGATCAATAAAGATTATTTTACCCAGCATACTATCAAAAACCACAATAATGTTTTATAATTCAAAGTATTTCTGAGAACAAGAAAATAGATTGTCAGGAGCTAAGTCAGCAGAACCAGGGGAACACTGTGTGTGTGTGTGTGTGTGTGTGTGTGTGTGTGTGTGTGTGTGTGTGTGTGTTTTATCAAATCATAATTTTTACTTTTTAACATGGGGGTTATAAACACAAAAATAAAAGATGTGGGGAAGGGGATGACACAGGAGCATAGGTGTTCAGGGGGAGTACAGATATCTTTCAGAACAGGGTATCAGCTGGGTGAAGGTTCAGGGGTCAGGTCACTATGACTCTGCCTAAGATTCACTTGTTCTTATCTAATTTGGTACTATCTGCCAAAGGCTGCCTATTTACCAGGTGTATGACTACTCAGGCTAGTAGATTTCAACAAAAGCTGCCTGTTTATAATATTTTATAGCCATCTGTTTCAGTTTTTTTCCATAGAGACCCAAGACTTTGTGTTAACAGGCATGTAAGTCAGGCTTATTGCTGATTTTAGGCTTATGGCTGATTTTAAGCCTTCAGTATATAGGCAGAGCTGCCCCTGACATCTCCTCCCTTCTCCAAGTATAAGAGGGCTATGGCGATTCTAATCTTGCCAAGGCAGGGATAGAGGCCTGACCTCCAGTAATTAAAGGGGATCTTGTAATGGCTCCAGTCCTCCTGTTGTTGTCCAGTGAGGCATAAGGGCCATACCCATCCCGATGTATTTTTTCTGGAGAGGGGATACTTTTGACAACAACCCCTATGCAGTCAGGCTTGTCCCTCAGGGAACCCAGAAACCTATTTTTAACTTTTTAAAAAATATTCCCTTGCAGTGCTTAGCCTCGCAGCTTATGCAAGAATTCAGATCACCAGACAGAGGGGGTTCTGGGTGGGGCCTCTCTGCTTGGTCTAGGGGTGGAAGTCCCCTCTTTTAGGTTGGGTGAAGATGGGATTTGGGAACACCCTGGATAGAGTAACAACCTCATTTTGAGTCTCATGGTCCCCCATAGCTAATTTATGACAATGTATCTGAATAGATTTTGCTATCAGATTATCTATCTTTTGTTTCACAAAGTTAATCAGCCTATTTAAGGCCCAGGGACCAAAAGAAATAAGCAAAAATAACCCAATTAAAGGTCCCAAGATGTAAGGAAGTAGGGTTGACAATCTATGTAACTATCTATCTATCTATCTATCTATCTATCTATCTATCTATCTTTTTTCTTTCTATCTAATACATATGGTCCTACCTCCCTCCCTACCTATGTACCTCCTACTATCTTCTTATGGCTGGCTAATATATACACACACATATACATTTTTTAGTACAGAAGTACGTCTCTGTTTACCAGATGATGTATGCCATGGTCATTTGTGAAATGCTTTTTACTCTCCAGCAGCAGCCTTTCTTTAATGAGCACTGAGAGTCTCCAGAGTCCAACCCTGCACTATAGAGAGCTTAATTCACAGCTTGTGGAAAGAAGAACCCTCTAACAACCACCATGAAAGAAGCCTGACATTTCTTTCCACTTCTCCCTCTTTACCAAGCTTCCTGAAGGCATCTGGTCTGATAAAACAAAGAGAGCTCTTAATATTTAGGCAGGGATGCTCTGAGTTCTCAGAGGGTCAATGCCTGTAACCCCAAACAAGGATCCTGCCAATCCCCCATAGTTTTCAGTGCTAAGAAATTGTCTCATCCATCCACCAAGACAAAGATGTACCATCAGTAACAACTACCCTGCTGCCCACCTTGGGCCTTTCTACATCTTGTGCCCACCTGAGTTGTGGCCAGGGCATACATACAACTATATGGGTTTCCCCTACATCAATCCTCCCTGCCCTAAACAATAATGAGATCAACACCATAAGTAATTATACACCTACCCCCACCTGAAGCACAGCTCCATGATAGAGTCTGTACAAAAAACAAAAACAAAAACAAAATAAGGCAAAACAAAAACCAGAAAGCAAGAGATAACAACACAAAACAAAACCTAGGAGTGGGCAGAGGTGGGGCTAAGATTGGCAGAGAGAACATTAACTGCTTAAAGATATCTGCCACAAAAGCTACCTAGCCCTTAGATGTTGAGACAGGTCAGAGAAGCAGGAGAGCCTATCTCCATTCCCTGAATATGTAGGTTAATAACAAGGTGACATGGGGGTTGGGAGGACATCGTGTAAGGCAGATGTTGGGCAGTATCAAACAAAAGCAAGTGGAACCTGGATCACTTTGATGAAAAGGAATGAGCAGGACAAGTTGCCCACAAAAAGCCAGATGCAACCTGGCTGCAGATGCCAGTGTAGAGTGGTCCTGTGACTCTGTAAAACCTAAGATGTACACCTGCACTGAGCTCATCACCTCAGATGATGTGTTTCCTAAGGTAGGCTAGCCAAACCCTTCTGCCCTGTTGGGTGCTCAGCTGGATCCTGCTCAGTCACAGGGATCTCATGGGCCAAGAAGCCCTCAGGAACCCCTAGTTCACCTAGTTCACCTGTGCAGGCCTGTGCAGGCAGAAACCACAAAATATTATGACTTGATGGCAGTAGAGCATGAAAAATGCCAACTTCCAGGCTGCATGGGAGCTCTCCTTCTGCCCTTCTTGAGGCAAAGGATGCCAGCCAGTTGCCAAAAACATGGCCAAGCACTGGGGCTTCCACTGGCCAGTGGTGAGTGTTCATATAGGACAATGGGTCTGCCTAAGCTATGATTTTGTATGTTGTTGCAAGTTGTTTGTGTGTGTGTGTGTGTGTGTGTGTGTGTGTGTGTATGTGTATGTGTGTCAGCATGTATGTCTGTGTGCTCATAAGTAAGTATGCTCCTGCACCTCTGTGTGTGCATGTGTTTTCGCCTCCCAATAAAGTATAGGAATGTGGATGTGGGTGCATAAGTGTCTGAGAGCAGGTTGTGCATACTGAAGATTGAAGGGTCACCCAATAGAGGTAATACTTAACATCAGGGGACCTGCCAGCCACTGAAGAATCTGGCAGGGCAGCTAAACACTAAAAGTTATAAGCAGGTACTTACAAAAGATCCTCTGGGAGCTCTATATAACTCCCCCATCTGCCAATCTTGACCCCAGGGGCAGAACCTCAGAAACAAAATCCTGTTCTTGAGGACCAAGAGCTGACCTCACCCACTCAGTGCCCAGCCAGGCCACTGGGACTGGGGCAAGCCCAGAGATTGATCCAGCACCTGCAAGCCTGACCAAGCCCACACAGGTGCCCCCTAAACCCTACAGCCAGTTCTCTTCTTGGGGATGCAGACTTTGTGGTCCCTGGGGACACTCTCTCAAGTTGCCAGGTCAGAACAGCCAGCCAATAAAACCCTCCCAGGATGGCCCTTGGCTGATAGGGCACCTAGGTGGTGGTGTCAGAGAGCTTGGGACACAGGAGAAGGTAATAGAGGCCTCACGTAGTGGGGGTGGGAAAACAACCCCCACCATGAGACACTAGGCTCAACACTAGCTTCTCACCAGGCAGTAGATGACTCAGCAGTGGACCCAGGGCCATGAGTGAGGTGCCCTGTGTATCCATAATGCTCCCTGCTTTGCTGGCCTGGGCCCAGAGTGCACTGAGAGGTTAAAACAAGCCACACAACTGCTGAACAACTTGGTCTACTTACTCAGGCACACAAGTTGGTATATCAGGTACTCCTCAATATGAATCCTGGTGGATGCTACCCCACAAAGTTATCCAGTCATCCATCTACCTCAGAGGCCCAGAGAGGCTGGCCACACACTTCCACAATCTCAACTGCAGGACACCTAGCAAGGTGAGCTCTGGACAAGGACATATCAAAAGAAGAAATGAATATTTCATCCCAAACTGCCCCCTTGACAAGGCCCTGACCTTGAGCTTCCAATTCTAAGCACCTACCAAGTTAACATCTCCAGGCAACTGACCACAAAACCAGGCAACCATTATGAGATAATTCCAGCTTCCTCACAATCTCTCTCCTCTCTATAACCCTACACCCCACCTCCACCACACCCCAGCTCTTCACCACCTACCATGCAGCACTTAGGATATACTTTGCTATTCTTCCCTTCTCTCAACTCCCAGTTTTCTTTGATCTGAGACTGTCTATCTTTTAATTCCATAACCATATCTATTCTTCCAGAAATTCCTGGATAGGGCAGAGAAGGCCAGGTGGCTTTTCAGCATTCATCCTGTCTCACCTATCTGGATGTTAGGAAAGGTAAGCTACTGAAGAGAAGTCCCGACTCTGCTGCTTATTTCTGTGTCAGGCATCAGAGCCAAGAGGCTTTTAAGGGACCTGGCCATTATGATTTACTGGCAGCATGGTCTGTTATGAACACACTAGTGACTACAGCATACTCTGTTTGTTTTAATCACTTTGATGCCAAGCCAAGACAATGCCTAGGCTCCTCTTGTCCTTGGGTCACAGCATTAGGTTGCTTGCATAGGATTATGGGGGAGGTCCCATTCCACTGAAGGTTTCTGGAGATGTGGGCTATTGTCTGCCAGGCCTGGGAACCTTAACCCCACCTGAAGCAGGGCTCCAGGAAAGAGCCTTTTTTTAAAAATTAGGAATGCCAGAGAAAACAACCATACACCTAGGAAGGGGTCGAGATGGGTCTAGGGTAGGCACGGAGAACATTAGCTTCTTAAGAATATCTGGCCACAAAAGCTACCAAGCACTAAGATATAGGGACAGCTCAGTGAAACACAGTAGTCTGTCACAACACCCTGATTCTTTCTGGGTTACTAACAAGGAAACATGCGGATAGGAAAGACATCCTGTAAAGCAGCTGCTGAGCAGCCTCAAACAAAAGCTAGGGGGACCCAAATTACTCTGATGAACAGGGATGAGAATGAAAAGTCACCCAGATGCATGCCTGGGTGCAGATGCCTGTCTAGAGGGGTTTTGTAACTCTGCAAAACCTATGATGTCCTCCTGCACTGCGCTCTGGACCTGGCAGGATGTGCTTCCTCAGTCAGACTAGCCAAACCCTATGTAGCAGGCCCTGTGTTCTGTTCAGCTGGATCCTGCTCACTCATAGGCCTCTATTTGGCCTAGAAGGCCTCAGGAGCCCCTCTTCCCCCCTGTGCAACCAGAAGAGAGTGGCTCCCACCCAAGCAGGTCTGCAGCCATGTTCAGAGAGGCTCAGGCATGTGCAGGGAGAAACCTCAAAACATTTTGACTTGATGGCAGTAGAGCATGGAGAATGCCAACTGCCAGGCTGCATGGGAGCTCTCCTTCTGCCCTTCCTGAGGCAAAGGATGCCAGCCAGTTGCCAAAAACATGGCCAAGCACTGGGGCTTCCACTGGCCAGTGGTGGGTGTTCATGTAGGACACTGGGTATGACTAAGCTATGATTTTGTCTGTTGTTGCATGGTGTTTGTGTGTATGTGTGTGTGTGTCTATGTGTGTTTGTGTGTATGTGTGTCAGTATGTGTGTATGTGTGCTCACAAGGAAGTATGCTACTGCACCTCTGTGTGTGCGTGTGTTCTCGCCTGCCTATAAAGTTCAGGAATGTGGATGTGGGTGCATAAGTGTCTGAGAGCAGGAGGTTGTGCATACTGAAGATTGAAGGGTCACCCATCAGAGGTACTACTTAACATCAGGGCAACTGCCTGCCACTGAAGAACCTGGTAGGCCAGCAAACACTAAAAGTTATAAGCAGGTACTTACAAAAGATCTTCTGAGAGCTCTATATAACTCCCCCATCTGCCAATCTGGACCCCAGGGGCAGAGCCTCAGAAACAAACACCTGGTCTTGAGGACCAAGAGCTGACCTTGCCTACTCAGTGCCCAGAAAGACCACTGGGACTGGAGCCAGCCCAGAGATTGATCCAGCACCTGCCTGCCTGACCCTGCCCATACTGGTGCTCCCTAAAGCTGACAGCCAGTTCTCTTCTTGGGGATGCAGACTTTACAGTCCCTGGGGACACTCTCTCAAGTTGCCAGGTCAAGACAGCCAGCCAATAAGACTCTCCCAGGATGACCCTTGTCTTGTAGGGCACCCGGGTGGTGGTGTCAGAGAGCTCAGGACACAGGAGAAAGTGAACAGAGGCCTCACATGGTGGGGGTGGGAAAACAACTCCCTCCATGAGACACTAGGCCCAACACTAGCTTCTCACCAGGCAGTAGAAGACTCAGCCGTGGACCCAGGGCAATGAATGGGCTGCTCTGTGTGTCCTTGAGGCCTCCAGTTTTGTGGCCTGGGTCGAGAATACAGTTGGAGGTTAAAAACGCCCCCCAACCCCTGAAAAACTTGGTCTACTTACCCAAGCACACAGGTTGGTATCTCAGGTATCCCTCAATATGAGTCCTCGTAAATGCTGCCCCACAAAGTTAACCAGTCATCCATCCACCTCAGAGGCCCAGAGGGGTTGGCCACCCACTTCCACATTTTCAACTGCAGGACATCTAGCAAGCTGAGCTGTGGACAAGGACATGTCAAAATAAGAAATGAATATTTCATCCCAACCTGCCCCCTTGACAACAAGGCCCTGACCTCAAGCTTCCAATTCTAAGCACCTACCAAATAAGTATTTGTAACCCAGGCAACCATTATGAGTTAATTCCAGCTCCCTCACAATCTCTCCATTCTCTCTAACCCTTCACCCCACTTCTACCACACCCCAGCTCTTCACCAACCACCATGCAGCACTCAGGGGACACTTTGCTCTCCTTCCTTCCTCTAAAGTCCACAAGTCATTCTCACCATGAATCCTTCTTTCTGTATCTTAGTACACACCAACCTACTTATCTGTACAGGGGCTAGGCACACATGAAACTCTGAGCTGTCTGAAGGAATTCAAGTGGACCAAGGATGACAGTCACCTAGACACAAAGCACAATGAGTATTTATCACTTGTCCAACCAGTATCCATGCAGCACATTTCCTCCCCTCACAGACTTCTCCTAGACCAATTCATGACAAGGTCCTCTGAGGGAGCCCATTGGAAATTCTCAATGTACTTTCAAACATTCTCTCCAAGTGCTCACTACCAGAGCAAGATAACAACTGCCTGTATATTCACCTACATATGTATGTATCTATGTATCATCTTTATCTATGTATCTATGTATCATATATCAATGTATCTATGTATCATCTATGTATCAATGTATCTATCTATCTATCTATCTATCTATCTATCTATTTTCCTACCTACCTTCCTAACTACATATCTACCTACCTACTGTATTACACATTTCCTACTATCTCCTTTTGACATGTCAATATATACACGTCCAGATACATTTTCTAGGGAAGAAGGGCTGCTCTGTTTTCCAGATGATGAATGCCATGGTCATGGGTGAAATGCTTTTCAATATCCCCCAGCAAGCCTTTCTTTCATGAGCACTGAGAGTCTCCAGAGGTTAACCACTGCACTGTTGAGAGCTTAAGTCACTGCTGGTGGAAGAAGACCCCTCTAACAATCTCCAGGAGAGAAGCATGCCATTGCTTTCCACTTCTACCTCTCTACCAAGCTTCCTGGAGGCATCTTCTTTGATACAAACAAGAGAGCTCTTTCTATTGAGGCAGGCTTGCTCTGAGTTCTCAGAGGTGCACAGCCTTCCATTACAAGGAAGGGAGGGTCCAGCCACCCTCCATATTATTTATTCCTAAGCAATATCTCATTGATACACTAAGACAGAGAGGTACCATCAGGAACAATTCCTCTGTTGTTTCACTTAAGTATTTCTAAACTTTATGCCAACCTAAGCTATGGCATGGGCACACATATAGGCTTATAGGTTTCCCCTACCTCCAAACCAGGCCTTCCCAGACAATGCTTAGTTAAACACCATAAAAATGATACAAAAGGTCACAAAATGGACCTGTTTTAGGGCCATTAAGGGCTTATTTTCCTCACTAGAGGATTCACAGTGAATACATGCATAGAAACACCAGACATACAAACACATAAACACACACACAAAGAGAAAGAGAGACAGATAAACAGAAAGAGACAGAGAGAGACAGAGAGAGAGAAAAGACAGACAGACAGAGACACAAATACAGAGACAGAGAAAGAGACAGAGACAGAGAGAAACTCTGGTCTTTCAGTTTTCTGGGATCTGAGACTGTCCATTTGTTAATTTCAGAACCATGTCAATTCTTCCAGAAATGGCAGAATGGCAATTCTTCCTGGACATGACAGAAAAGGACAGGTGTCTGTTGAGCTTTCATCCTGTCTCACCTCTCTGGATGACAGGGAAGGTAATATAGTCAGGAGAATCCCAGACTTTGCTACCTGTTTGTGTGTCAGGCATCAGAGTCTGGAGGCTTTCAAGGGACCCAGCCTGGATGGTTTCTTGTCAGCCTGGGCTTTGTGGACACCATAAGGACCACAGCATACTCTGGCTGTTTCTACTCACTTTGATCCTGAGCCAAGACACTGCCTAGTCTCCTTGACCCCTTGGGGCACTCCATGAGATTGCTTGCATAGGACAATAGGGGAGCCTTCCAGACCATTCAAGGGTTTTGGGGACATGAGTGATTTTCTGAAAAGCCTGGAACTCCTGTCTTCACCTGAAGCACAGCTCCAGAAGAGAATAATTTCTTTAAAAAAAGGAAAGCCAGAGATAACAACTCTTGTCCTAGAAAAAGGTAGAGGTGGGACTGGAGTTGGCAGGGAGGACATTAACTGCTTAAGGATATCTGGTGAAAAAAGCTTCTGAGCCCTGAGATGCTGAGACAGCTCAGAAAATTAGGATAGCCTGTCCCCAAACCTTGATTCTTTGTGTATTAGGAACAAGAGGAGGTGGGGGTAAGCATGACACCCTGTAAGGCAGCACTGGGTAACACTCAAACAAAAGCAAGAAGTACCAGTATTACTCTGATTAACAAGGATAGGCAGGACAAGTTGCCCTCAATAACTCAGATGCAGCCTGGCTGCAGATGCCTGTGTAGAGAGGTCATGTAACTCTGTAAAACTTAAGATGTACTCCTGCACTGCATTCAGGACCTGGGAGGCTGTGCTTCCTGAGTCAGGCTAGCCAAACCTGGTGGTGCAGGCCTTGTTCTCTGGTCAGCTGGACCCTGCTTGCTCAGAGGCCTCTGCTAAACTAAGAAGCCCTCAGGAGCCTCTAGTCCCACCTGTGCAGCCAGAATAGAGTCACTCCCAAGAAGTTATGCCACCATGTTCAGAGAGGCACAGGGATGTGCATGAGGAATCCTCAAAAACAATTCTGCTTTATGGGAGTAGAGCACTGAGAATGCCAACTTTCAGGCTGCCTGGGCACTCTCCCTCTGCCCTTCCTGAAGTAAAAAATGCCAACCAGCTGCCACCAGTTTCCAACAACCTGGTCAGGTAATTGGGTTTTCACTCTCCAGTGATGGGTGTCCATGCAGGACACTGAGAATGTCTAAGGTATGGTTTTGTTTGTTGTTGCATGGTGTGTGTGTGTGTGTGTGTGTGTGTGTGTGTTTATGCATACTCACACACAAGCACCTCTGTGTGTGAATGTTCTCTCCTGCCTATATGGTTCAGGAATATGGATGTGGATGCATAAGTGTCGGGGAACAGGAGGTTGTGCATGGCAGAGTAGGAAGGGTCACTCCTTAACTGCAGGGTACCTGCCAGCCACATCAGGAGGGTTGCAAGCACTAAGAGGTGTGAGCAGGTACTTGCAAAAGATCCTGTGGGAGTCCCACCTAAACCCCTTGCCAATCTGAACCCTAGAGGCAGAGCCTCAGGAACAAAAGCCCCTTCTCTTCAGTTCCCAGCCAGGGCACTTGGACTGGGCCTGTCCCAGAGATACATCGAGCATCTGGCTGCCTGACCTTGCCCAAATGTTGGGTCATTACAAGCTGACACGGAGTTCTTTTCTTTTGGATGAAACTCCGTTGTTTCTGGGCACACTCTCTCAAGTTACCATGTCAAGACACCCAGACAAGAAGGCCCTCTCAGAATGATTCTTGGCTGAAAGGGCAACCAGGTGGTAGAATGGAGATCTCAGGGTACAGGGGAAGTTGAACAGAGGGTACATGATGTGGGGATTTGGAACCAACCTTTTCCATGGGGCACTAGGCCCAACATTGGCTTCCCACCTAGCAGCCAGAGGCTCTGCACTGGACCCAGGGCAATGGGTAAGATTCTCTGGGTTTCCCTGAGGCCTTCAGCTTTCCTGGCCTGAGACCAGATTATTGTGGGAGATGAAATGAAGGCCCCCCAAAGACATTTGTTTACTTACCTGGGCACACAGTTTGGTATCTCAGGTATGCCTAAATATGAGTTCTGGTAGATGCTGCTCCATAAAGTCATCCAGTCATCTCTCCACCTCAGAGGCACAGAGGGGCTGGCTGCCCACTTTCACAATCTTGCTTGCAGGCCACCTAGCACCCTGAGCTCAGGATAAGTACATATCAGAAGAAGAAATGAATATTCCATCCCAACCTGCCTCATTGACAACCAGGCCCTGTCATCAGGCCCCCAATTCTAAGCTCTTACTAAGTAAGCATCTCTAGGCAACTGACTAGAAATCCAGGCAACAATTATGAGCTACTTCCAGCTTCCTCACAATCTCTCTCCTCTCTATAACACTCGACGCCACCTCCACCATACCCCAGCACTTCACCAAACACCATGCAGCAGCACTCAGGGGACACTTTGATCTCCTTCTTTCCTCCAAAGTCCCCAAGTCACTCTCACCATGCATCCTTCTTTCTGTATTCTAGTACACAATCACCTACCTACCTGTGCAGGAGCTAGGCACTTATACAACTCAGAGCTCTCTGAAAGGATTCAAGTGAACCCAAGATGACAGACACCTAGACACAAAGCACAGTGAGCATTGACCATTTATTCCACCAGGATCCCTGCAGCACATTTCCTTCCCTCACCAACTCCTCCTAGAACGATTCACATCAATGTCCTCTGAGGGTGCCCATTGGAAATTGTCAATGTGCCTTCAAACATTATCTCCTAGTGCTCACTCCCTCAGCATAACAACTGCCTGGCTATGCACCTACCTAAGTGACTATCTATGCATGTATGTATGTATGTATGTATATATGTATGTATGTATGTATGTATGTATGTATGTATGTATCTTTCTTTCTTTCTTTCTTTCTTTCTTTCTTTCTTTCTTTCTTTCTATCTATTTATCCATTTTTTCTTACCTACCTATCTACCTACCTATAAACTTTCTACTCTCCTCTTTTGCCTTGCCAATATATACACTTCCTGGTACATTTTCTAGGGCAGAAGCATCTCTTTGTTTACAAGATGATAAATGTCATGGTCATTTGGGAAATGCTTTTCACTATCTACCAGTAAGCCTTCCTTTTATGAGCACTAAGAATGCTTACATTACAGATGGTGTAGAAGACCACACTAACACTCTCCTGGGGAGAAGCCTGCCAGTGCTTTCCACTTCTCCCTCCCTTCCAAGCTTCCTGGAGGCATCTGCTCTGATACAACCAAAAGAGCCCTGTTGGGAACAACCTTGCTTATACATTAATTGCCTAAGTCAGCCACAGGCCTAAGTCAGTCATACATGCTTACTGACACAAAAATCTTGGTCTCTGTGGGAAAGCACTAACCCTATTACAGATAGCTATAGATCTTGTAGACAGGTAGCCCTGGTGGGAAAGTAGCAGCCTAGGTAAGTGCAAATGAATAATAGATCTTATGGAGAGGTAGCTTTTGTGGGAAAGTATTCACTTAGATAACAATAAATGAATAACAAAACTTATGGACAGGTATATAATGTTCTGTTCCACCCTTCTACTTCTTTGACCTCTTTACCCACCTAATATCCTGGAGAACATTTGACTCCCCCTGAGTTCACGAAAACAAAGAAGACCCTGCATCATCACCCTCCCCACATCCTGCTTCTATGTGTATATAGCCACCATGTGAAAATATTAATATTACAGCCTGATAGGACTCTAGACAGGCTGTCAATATTTTATGGTCGCTCACCCCCCAGTTATCTCTTTCAGGCCTCTGATCCCAGTTCAATGCCCCATGGAACTGGAGCAATTATTATATTACTGTATTATATACTACTATTAATATATTATAATGTATTATCCAATAATGAAAAAGAATGCACTAAATTTGTTCATTGTAATTATACATTTTCAGATTGTAAATATTTCTGAGAAACATTGTAAATGAAATGTCAATAAAATATGCAATATTAAATAAAGATATATTCAATTTATCATATTTTAGCATATTATATTTTATATTATTAGTGTATATTAAAACATTATATACTAACATTAATATATCATTTTAATATATTATATACATTATATTATACAATAATAAATAAGCATATATTGAATTTCTTCATGGCCATTACCCATATTCAGATGATAATATAAAAAGTTTCAGCCATAGCACAGTGTATATACATTGGGTGGTCACATATGACTGTCTCCTCATGTGATTTCTCATTCAAACTGAATGAATTTGATTGCTTTGATTTATTAAAAAATATGTATAGATAAATAACAAATAAATAGATAAATGAATAAACAAATAAAAGTTATTCCTGATTCAGCATTCATCATCTATGATCAATATTCATGATCAATACTCTATTAGCTAAAGTTTGGTGGGCACTATTTTATTATTTTATTTATTAATTTTTATTATGTTTTTTGACTAGAATGATGATCTGTTTAAATTATGGAAAAGTCTTGTGGGTAGCTTGGTATGACATCATGGGCATGACATCAGAGATGTGACATCATGTATATCACATCAAGAGTATGATATCACAGGTGTGCCATCCCAATTATGTCATGAGTGTGACATGGGATGACATGGGTATGTATTATAGGTAGAATATCACAATCGTTAACTCATGAGTGTGACATTACAGGTATGACATTTTGGGTAAGACATGAGTGTGACATCAAGTGTATGACATCATGGGTATGACAGGAGCTTTACATGGGTATGAATCATGGGTATAACATCACATAAATGTCATGGATGTCATGGGATTGATATTTCCATGTCAATCATGAATTATTTAGGGAGTTATTTTTTACAACAGATTCCATATTTTCACACTATTTTTGGTATTTGTCTTCATTTTAACAAATAATTTTTGACCAATGCATTTTTTCACCTATTTTTCTATACTTATGTTGTTATCATTAATTTTTAAAATAATTTCTTTAATTTTATCAAACATTTTTCCATTCTAATATTTAATATTTTCCCCAAATTTTTTCTAAAACATCTTCACTTTTTAAATGAATTTTTTATGTCAATCAATCATGAATTTTTAAGGGATTTCTCTGCAAACAGTTCCACTATTTTCAATTTTTTTATATATTTCTCTTCATTTAAACCATTTTTTTCCTAATTTTTCTTAAATCATCTTCAATTTTATAATAAATTTTCCCTGTCAATAAATCTTTATTTTTTTAGGAATTTTTCTGCAAATTGTTTCAATATTTAAATAATTTTTAATTATCTTTATGTTCATTGTAACCAAAATTTTTCATATTTTATTCATTTTTATCTTTTTCTATATTTATCTTAAGTTTTAATCACTAGTTCTTAAAACAATGTTTCCATTTTATCAAATATTTTTATGTAAATATTTAATTTCTTGTAAAGTTTTCTTTTCATCTTCAATTTTCTACTGAATTTTTCTATGTCGATCTTAAATTTTTTAATAATTTTTCTACAAAGAATTTCAATATTTTTATACAATTTTCTATATCTGCCTTTATTTTAACCAAAATTTACCAAAAATTATATATGTATTTTCCACAATTTTTTCTTTATTTATCTTAATGTTTATCATTAATTTTTAAAACAATGTCTTCAATATTAGCAAATATTTTTCCATGCAAGTGTTCAATTTTTTAAAATTATCTTCAATTTTCTAAACAATTTTTCCATTTCAATCTTGAATTTTTTAGGGATTTTTCTCTAAACACTTTCTATAGTTTCATACTTTCTGTCTATTTTAGTGTTAATTTTAACCAAAATTTTCCAAAAATATTTTGCATTTTCAACAATTTTTTCTATATTTATCATAATTATTTTTATTAATTTAAAAATCCATGTCTCAATTTTATCAAACATTTTTCATTCAAATATTTAATTTTTCCCAAATATTTCTTAAATTATCATCAATTTTCTAATTAATTTTTTTCAAACTTGAATTTTTTTCAAGGGATTTTTCTACAAACACTATCAAGTTTTGATACTTTTTTTTATATTTGTCTATAGTTAAACCAAAATTTTTCTACAAATATTTTATATATTCTAACAATTTTTTCTATATTTATATTAATTTTTTCACTAATTTTCAATACAATGTCTTAATTTTTCCAAACATTTTTACATGCAAATATAAAAATTCTGAAAATTTTCTTAAATCATATTCAATTTTCTAATGAATTTTTCCATGTCAATCTTTTTGTCTTTAAAATTTTTTCTACAAAATGTTCAATATTTTCATATTGTTGTTCTATATTTTTAGTTTAACCAAATTTTTCCACAAATGTTTTGTTTTTTCAACAATTTATTTTATATTTATCTAAATTTTTTCAATAATTTTTAAAACAATGTCTCAATTTTATTAAATATATTTCTATGCAAATATTACATTTCTTCTGAAATATTTCTTCATCATCAATTTTCTAATGAATATTTTTACGTCAAACTTAATTTTATTTATTTTCTTAAAAACACTGTCAATATTTTCACAATTTTTTTCAATATTTTATTTTGTTTATTCCATAATTTTTCTACAAATGTTTTATCTTTTCAACAATATTTTTATGTTTAACTCAATTTTTATCACTAATTTTTTAAACAATGTATTCAGTTTTATCAAATATTTTTTACATGCAAACATTCAATTTCTTCTGACAATTTTTAAAAGTCATCTTCAATTTTCTAATGAAATTTACCATAACATTCTTGAATGTTTTCTAGGGATTTCTCTATAAAAAGTTTCAATATTTTCTTGCTTTTTTCTATATTTGTCTTAATTTTGACCGATATTTTTCAAAAAATGTTTTATATTTTTTTAAAAATTTCTTCTATATTTCTCTTAATTATTATCACTAAGTTTTCAAACAATGTCTTCAAAATTATAAAATATATTTTAATTTTTAAAATTTTTCTTTACATCTTCAATTTTTAATGAATATTTCCAAGACAATCATGAATTATTTTAGGCATTTTTCTACAGTTTCAATATTTTCATACTTTTTTCTTTATTTGTTTTCATTTTGACCAAAATTTTTCCAAAAATGCTTGATATTTTTCAACGTTTTCTATATTTATTTAAAAATTTATGACTAAGTTTTCAAACAGTGACTTCAATCTTTCCAGTTTCCATGCAAATATTCAATTTTTTTCTGAAAATTTTCTTAAATCATCTTCAATTTTCTCATGAAATCTACAATGTCAATCTTGAACTTTATTAAGGATTTTTCTACAAAGAATTTCAACTTTTTTATACTTTTCTTTTGATATTTACCTTCATTTTAACTAATATTTGTTGACAAATATTTTTTATTTTTTCACCTTTTTTACATTTTATATTTATAACTAAGTTTTAAAACAATGTCTCATTTTTAAAAAACATTTTTCTATGCAAATATTCAAATTTTTCCAAACTTCCCTAAAATCATCATCAATTTTCTAATCAAAATTTCTATGTCAATCTAGAATATTTTATGGAATTCTTCTACATACAGTATTAAAACTTTCATACTTTTTTTATATTTGTTTTCCTTTTAACCAAAATTTTTCAGTAATTGGTTTTTCAACTATTTTTCTATATTTATTTTAATAATTTAATATTCATTTTTTTTAAAAAATTCCATTTTAAAAAACATTTTTTCATGCAAATAATCAACTTTTTTTCCAATTTTTTCTTATATTGCCATCAATTTTCTCATGATTTTATCCTTGGCAATTTAGAATTTTTTTTAGTTATTTTTGTACAGTTTCAAAATTTTCATACTTTTATCTATATTTGTCTTCTTTTTAACCAAAATTTTACATAAATGTTTCATATCTTTTCAACAATTTTTTTCTATCTTTATCTTAATTTTTATAACTGATTTTAAAACAATGTCTTCAATTTTATCGAATATTTTTCCAAGCAAATATTTTTTTCTGTGAAATTTTCTGAATCAGCTTCAATATTCTATTGAATTTTTCTATGTCAGTCTTTAATTTTTTAAATCATTTTTCTTCTAGAAGTTGAAGATTTCCATACTTTTTTCTATATTAGTCTTTATTTTAACCATAATTTTTCCACAAATATTTTATATTCTTTCAAATATTTTTTTCTATATTAATCTTAATTTTTATCACTAATTTTTAAAACAATCTCTTCAATTTTATCAAACTTCTTTCCATGCAAATTGACAATTTCTTCTGTATTTTTTCTTATATTATCTGCAATTTTCTAATGAATTTTCCCAAATCAATCATGAATATTTTTAGAGATTTTTCTAAGAACATTTTCAAAATTTTCATAATTTTTAAATATGTTTGTACTCAATTTAATCAAATATTTTATACTTTTCAACAAATTTTTAAAATTTTTTTCTAATTTTTTGTCACTAATTTTTAAAACAGTCTTCAAATTAAAAAAATATTTTTATGCAAATATTAATATTTTTCTGAAACTTTTCTTAAATCTTTAAAATTTTGTCATCTTCTTAACCACACTTTCTCCATTTATGTTTTATATTTCTCCTCAAATTTTTCTATATTTATCCTAATTTTTGTCATTAATACTTTCAACAATGTTTTTAATTTTATGAAGTGTTTTTCCATGCTAATATTCAATTTTATAAGAAATTTTGTTAAATCACATTCAATTTCATAAGAATTTTTTTTTTTTTTTGGTCAGCATATAATATTTTAAGAAATTTTTTAAAAAACAAATTCCATTTTTTTCTTACAGTTTTTATGGAGTTGCCATGACTTTAATTAATTTTTTCCATATATTTCTGTATTGTTTCATCAAATTTTCACTATTTATTTTAATTTTCAGCACTAGTTTTTTTCACCAAAGTCTTCAATTTTATCAAACATGTTTTCCATGTAAATATTCAATTTTGTCAGAATTTCCTTAAATCACATTCAATTTCATAAGAAAATTTCCATGTCAGTCTTCAATTATTTTATGAATTTTTAAAAATAGTTTCAGTTTTTCATACATTTTTTTCTGTATTTGTCGTCATTTTAGCAGTACAGCATATCTCTCAGGTAATATAACATTGTCCCATATATAGTAGAGTAGTGTATCTGTCAGGTAATATAACTTTATCTTATATATACAAGGATAGTGCATCAATCAGGTGATATAACATTATCAAATATACAGCAGTAAAATGTGTCTGTCAGATAATATTACATTATCCCATATAGAGCAGTATAGTTTATTTGTCATGTAATATAACTTTATCCTGTATTTAGCAGTATAGTGTAGTAGTCAAATAACGTAATATATATAATATATAACATATTTATTTATTATATTTATAATTATTATATATAATATATTTACATATATTGGTTTATTATACTTGTTACATATGTAAAATAATTACTTATGTATGTGTCTTTTGGAATTTGAATTATGCCTTTAGGAGCACAAACAATCATTTGCTCTTCTTTTTCTCACCCAATATTTATTTACATTTATTTACGTCCTGTTAGCATAGTAGACTCATTTATAATGTTTTTAATTTTTATTTTTTTACTTTGTATTGGATATTTTAATATTGGATAAATTTTATTGGATATTTTTATTATTGGATAATTTTTATTGCATACTTTATGGGATATTTTTTATTGAAAATATTTATTGGATATTTTTTATTGAATATTTATTTTTGTGATAGGGTTTCTCTGTTTAGGTCTGGCTGTCCTGGAACTCACTCTGTAGACCAGGCTGGCCTTGAACTCAGAAATCCACCTGCCTCTCTGCCTCCCAAGTGCTGGGATTAAATTTGTCAGCCACCACTTTCTGGCTTTTTATGGGATATTTTTCTTGAATTTTTATGGATTTTTTTTCGATATTTATAATGGGATAATTTCATTGGGTATTTTTTATTGGCTATCTTTAACCGGATATTTTTGATTAGATATTTTTATGAGACATTTGTTATTGAATATTTTTATTGCATATCTATTGGATTTTTTCTGGATATTTTTATTTGATATTTTTTATTGGATTTTTGTATTGGATATTTTTTATTAAATATTTTATTCGGACCTTCTACCAGAAAAGGTGTACAGGCCTCAGAAAAGAAAAATAAAAAATTAATATGGTTAATATTAAATACAGAAACCAATGAAAAATATAAATGTAAATACAAATACAAATGTAAATATGAATATCAGTCTAAATGTAAAATTTTCTGTATATATATATAAATGTAAATTATGTGAATATAAATATTAGTGATATAAATATGAATATATAAATATAAATGTATATGTAATTGTAAATACAAATGTAAATGTAAATAAATGTAAATGTTAAATAATTATTAATATAAATGTGAATATGAATATTAATATGAAGATAAACATAATGATTGATATAAATAGAAATAATTATATACACATACTTACCTAAAAATAAAATAATTTTTAAGTCAAAATCCTTTACTTTGTCTAAGAGAGAGATTGATGCTCAGCCATCATGGGCTGTGGCCTCTGTCAGGAGGCTGACACCCAGGTACCTCACCCTAGTTACTTTAATCAAATGTAATACAGAGTTAATTATTATTATTTTAGTATTGTTATTATCGCCAATATATTAATATTATTGTTCATAAAATTTTATTAATAATATTATTAGTATTATATTTGTTATCATGATTATATTAATATTACTAAATTAATCTTATTTATTATTATTATTGTTATTATTATTATTATTATTATTATTATTACAATTTGCCGCCTATAATTATTGTCACAAACACAGCCAGGTAGCCAGCTCTAGTTCTTTTACTTTATTCAAACATCACACAATTTTTATTATTATTATTATTATTATTATTATTATTATTATTATTATTATACTGTTATATTATTATTATAATATTATTTTTATTAGTCTTATTTTATAGTATTATTTCACTTTTAATAATACTTGATTACATTAATATCAATATTAATATTTATATCATTTTATTATCTTAATATTATTTTAAACATAATTAGTATTACAATTATTATATTATTATTATAATAGAACAAGGATATTTATAAGCTTTCATGTGTGATGAAGTGCAGACATTCCAGAGAAACAACATTTTCTCAAAATTCAAAAAGTCTTTATTATTATTATCATTATTATTATTATTATAGTTATTATTATGACTATATAATTTAACATCAATTTTGTTATTTTATATTATTATTATATTATAATTATATTATGTTTTGCTATGTCATAATCATATTATTATTATCATTTCATTATTACTTTATTATATTACATTAATATTACATTTTTAAATTACTATTATTTTATTATTATTTAATTATTTAATGACTAATATTATAGTATCATATTATTTTATTAAAGTATTATTGCTATATTATTAATGTTATTATAATTTTGTTATTTTAAATATTATTATCATATGATTGTTACCTTTATTACCATATCATATTATTATATTCTATTATTATAGAGCTATTATTTTTTCATTATTTTTAGTATAATTTTATTTTAATTTAATTATTTTATTATTTTATGATTATTATTGTAATATTATATTGTTATAGTTTTATTGTCATTATTATTTTCATTTTATTAGTAATATTAGTATTTTAATATTATTATCTTATTATTGGTTATCCCTAATATTTATTGGTATTTTTTATATTTTTATCAGTATTATACATATTTCATTATTATATTTTTATAAGTTTTTATTATTGTTATTATTTTATTATTATTGTTTTAATTTACTATCATTATTTTACTGTTATTATTATTTATTTATATATTATATTATAATATATAATATTTATATATTATATTATAATATATAATAAATGTGTACTATATA
This sequence comes from Arvicanthis niloticus, assembly GCF_011762505.2. Lineage (NCBI taxonomy): Eukaryota > Metazoa > Chordata > Mammalia > Rodentia > Muridae > Arvicanthis > Arvicanthis niloticus. The sequence continues at coordinate 670,771 of NW_023044980.1, read as the reverse complement.
TTATATATATTATATTATTTATTTGTTATAGTTGTTTATTATATATTTATTTATTTATTATTTTATTTAATTTTTATATTATATATTATTTATTTATATATTATATTTATTATTATTTCATTATTATCAATATCATTAGTATTAGTATTATTTTATTTTTATATCATAACATTAATAGTATTAGTATTTATTTGAATTAGTTTCTACATTTTCATTAGTAATATTAATATTTTATTTTTGTTATACTATTATCTGATTATTATTTCATTACTATTGATATTATTTTTTAATTAATATTACATCTTATAGTATTATTTTTATATTAGTATTAGGGGCGTGGCTTAGCCATCGGGGTGTGGCTTATTCATTGGAGTGTGGCTTAATCTTCATGGGTGTGGCTTTTTTGGTGGATATGCGTGGTTTATTCATCAGTGTATGTCATGGTCACTGAGGGCAGAGCTAATCACAAGGGTGTGTCTTAGTCATTGAAGGCGTGGCTTGATCACAGGGGGCGTGGGCAGTTGATACATAACACTATGAAACGTTGGGTGCCCAGGCCCCGCCTACCTGGGGTCCCTGCCCTCATGGTGGGCGTTGTCACAATGTTGGTATAGCTGAACTTTTCATCCTTTGACTTCTGGCCCCTGTGGATGTGCAGGCCAGGGCAGGGTCAGTACGTCATTGGAGGTGACGTCAGTCAGTCCCCACTCACAATAGCTGTTTGTACCAGGTCATGGCGTCTGAGAAGAGCCGTTATATTATCCAGATGGAGATGGCTTTGGGGGGTGGGGTGTCAGTGAGGCCATGTCCTTGTGATGTTGGGCTACACCAAACAATGAGGACAGGCTCCTAACCCCTTACCCTTTCGCCATCTTTTCCCTATGTTTGTGGATTGACTTCAAAGTAGTTGCTTGTTGGGCCTTGGACGAGGTAACTCCATTTAACCTGTTACCTTCAGTCACTTAGGACAGGTAGAGGGTGTGACTAACAAGTCTCCACCTCCAGAGATTTAAATATTAATGAATTATCAAAAGGCCAGGGGCGTAGCTAATTAAGTTATTCCTTCCCCTTTCTCCCTTCCCTATAAGATTGGTCTCCCCTGGCTTTTGGGGGGAGGGGGGAAGCCCATACCACTTGCGTCCATTCACCATGCCATGAACAATAAAAGCTTTGGAAACCTGGACTCCACGTGTCCATGGTCTCTCCGCCTGATTCCCAGCTTTTGGAACCCTGGAACCTTGCTGATGCAGCCGCCGGCCCGCCCACAGACAGCTGCGTGAATGTGGGATCCTCCACTGATGTCGGACCACCCTGAGACTCTGCCGCCCGCGAGATTTCTTCCCCATAGTTGCTCATTTAAATAAAAAACAAAAAAACATTTTGAAATCCTGGCCCTGCTCACCATGATCCTGCAAAGATCACACCCCTGTATAATCCCCAAACCACGCCCTCAGCCACACCCATCACCCCGAGACCCCACCCCTATTATTGTTTTATCGCGGGCATTTATTTTCTTATTGACTCTGTATTAGTTGCTCATTTAAAAGAAAATACCACAGCTATTTTTAAGCAATGGCCTCTGCAGCCAGGGCCACTCACCCCAGGCCCTGCCTGTCACAAGGCACTGCCCCCTTTCCACACCTCCCACAAGGCCTTGGACCCTCCATCTACCAACTTGGGTTTGTTGAACGACTTCATAGTAGTTGTTCACTTAAACAAAAACACCACGATCGTTTATAACCCTGACCTCCAAAGCCCCTTCCTGGTTTAAGTCTCTGCCCACATGACACCGATGCACCAGGGCATCATTAGAAATTTCTTCCATGTCAGTCTTCAATTTTTCTAGGAATTATTTTAAAACATTTTCAATTGTTTTCTATATGTTTCTGTGTGATTGTCATCATTTTAATCAAATTTTCCTTATGCCTTTTTTCATCATTTATTTTACATTTATTTTAAATTTCATCACTAGTTTTTTAACAATATCTTCAAAATTACCAAACAGGGATTCATTTTTACAAATTATATGAATTATATAAATGATAAATATCATATAAATGATATACAATCACCTAAATTTATTATTATATACCATTATTATATATTAATTATATATGATAAATACAATAAATAAATAATTATATGTAAATATATTGTGTATATTATACATATCATAAACATAATAACTATTAACAAATTCAAGAATTTATTTTTTGCTAATCAAGTGTTTGATGAAAAAAATATGTATTCCTTTACCCTGTTATGAACAAGTCAAAGAGTGGATTTCATACATATGTTTACTTAATGAATATGTCGTTTATATTTATTTATATAAATATTATTGTATTTATCATGTATAATATATGCAATATATATAATATATTTATGTATACTATATTTATTATATATTTGATATATAATATATTCATTTATGTATATATTTTATATATTATATATTAAACATAAATATTAGTTTATTTATTTATCATGTTTATTACAGATATAATGTATATTTATTTATATATGTATTTATTTATATTTATTACATATGCAATAAATAGAATATATTTACTTTACATATTACATATAATAAATTTAATACATTCATCATACTTATTATGAATATTTATTTATATATGTATATTTATTTATTATATAATATATTTATTTTTATAAATGTATTCATTCCTGATATTTATTAGAAATGTAATATATAATGAATTTGTATTGATTTATTCATTTATTTATTATTTTTATTGTTTTAGTTTATTATAGTTTACTATTGTAATATTTCATTATAATTTTTATTTTAATGATAATGTAAATAGAATGATATTGCTAATATATAATATAAATATAATGTAAGTATATAATATTAGTATAATATAAATATGATAATTTAAATATATAATATAGATATATTATATAAATATAATGTAAATATAATGATAACATAAATGTATATCATAGATATATAATGCAAATATATATTATAAATATGATGTAAATACGACTATAAAGAACACATCAATATCATTAGGTGTTGACAGTGGCCATGAACATATATACACTTATATGCAAGTAAATACTGTATAATGTTTATAAATTACATAAATTTATATACATTACATAAGTTATATAAGGTATATAAATTATAAAATTATATAGAATATGTAAATTTTATGAAATTATACAAATTGTATAAATTACTTGAAATAGTATAAATTGTACAAATTCTATAAATTCTATAGAATATATAAATTAGATAAATTATATAACCTTTATAAAATATATCAATTATATTACTTATATAAATTATATGAATTATATAAAATTATATAAATTTTATCAATTTTATCAATTATATCATTTATATTAATTATATAAATGTGTGTGGCTTGTGTAATTTTAAAAATGCTTTTTGGAGCACAGTCATTTGCTCTTCTTATTTTCAGCCAATTTCTAAAAAAATATTGAAATGCATGTTTTTAAGTTACATTTATTTACATCCTAGTACTGTAGGAGACACTTTTAATATTTTTGATTTTTCATTTATTTATTTTTTATTGGATAATTTTAATATTGGATTTATTTTATTGGATATTTTTATTATTGAATATTTTTTATTCCACATATTTTATTGGATATCTTGTAATGTACTTTTTATTGTCTCTTATTGCACATTATTTTATTGTATAGTTTTAATCAGATATTCTTAATTGGATATTTTGTATTGGATTTTTATTCAATATTTTTATTGCATATTTTAATAGATATTTTAATTGAATACTTTTATTTGATATTTTTAATTGGATATTTTAATCAAATATTTTTTAATTGGATACTTTAATTATATATTTTTTATTTTGTATGCTCCTTATTTACATTTCCGACATTATCCCCTCTTCCATTCCCCCTTTACCTTTTGGCATTTACATCATTTTAATTACAATTTTAGGCAAAATTTTATCAGACATTATGGCGGACAGTCAACCAGAAAAAGGGCACTGGCCACAGAACAAAGAAATAAAATAATTAATACAGTTCGTGTGAAATACTGAGACCAATGAATTATATAATGTTGATATCAATAACGTACTTAAATATAAATATAATTATTTAAATATATAACTATAATTATAAATATTAATGTGAATATGAATATCAATATCAATGACAAAATCAATATTAATATAAATAAAAATATGAATACTAATTTATTATTGTTATTATTATTATTATTATTATTATTATTATTATTACTAGCACATTTGTAAGTTCTCATGTATGACCGAGTACAGACTTTCTATGGACACAATATTTCTTCAAAGTGTGGCCTGCTCTGTGTCCGTGAGGCCTTCAGTTTCCCTGGCCTGAACCCAGAATTCAGTGGGAGATGAAAAGAATGGCCCCCTGAAAACCTTTTTCTACTTATCCTGGCACTCAGGTTGGTATCTCAGGTACCCCTCAATATGAGTTTTGGTGGATGCTGCCCCACAAAGTCATCCAGTCATCTGTCCACCTCAGAGGCCCAGAAAGGCTGGCTGCCCACTTCCACAATCCTGTGCCCAGGCCACCTATAACCCTGAGCTGAGGACAAGGATATATCCAAAGAAAAAATGAACATTTCATCCCAACCTGCCCCATTGACAACCAGGCTCTGGTCTTGGGTCCTCAATTCTAAGCACATTCTAAGTAAAAAACTCCAGGCAACTGATCAGGAAACCAGACAACCATTATTTGCTAATTTGAGCTCTCTCACAATCTCCTCTCTCTAACACTGCAGCCCAACTCCACCACACCCCAGCCCTTCACCAATTCACCATGCAGCACTCTGGAAAAAATTTGTTCTCCTTCCTTCTTCTGAAATCCCCAAGTCACTGTCATCATGGATTTTTCTTTCTTTATCCTAGCACATACCCAAATACCTACCTGGACAGGCACTAGGCACACATGCAACTCAGAGCTCTCTGAAGGGATTCAAGTGGACTCAAGATAACAGTTGCCTAGATACAAAGGACAATGAGCATTGATCACTTGTCTCACCAGGATCCCTGCAGCACGTCTCCTCCCCTCACCAACTCCTCCTAGACCAATTCATACCAAGGTCCTCTGAGGGTGTCCATTGGAAATTTTCAATGTGCCTTCAAACATTCTCTGCAAGTGATCACAGCCATGGAAGAAGAACAACTACCTGGCTATCCTCCTATATATGGATCTATCTATCTTATCTTATCCTATCTATCTATCTATCTATCTATCTATCTATCTACCAAACTACCTATCTATCATCTATCATCTCTCTGTCTCTCTCTCTCTCTCTCTCTCTCTCTCTCTCTCTCTCTCTCTCTCTCTCTCTCTCTCTTTCTCTCTCTCTCTCTCCCTGTCTCTCTCTCTCTCTCCTGCCTACCTACATAGCTACATATTTATATACCTACCTAACTACTTATAAACCTTCTACTATCTTCTTTTGGCTCACCAATATATACACTTCCACGTACATTTTCTAGAGCAGAAGGGCCTCTTTGTTTATCAGATAATACATGCCGTGGTCATTTGAGAAATGCTTTTCACTATTCACAAGCAAGTCTCCCTTTTATACGCACTGAGAGTCTCCAGAGGTCCACCCATTCACTGCTTTTAAATCACAGCTGGTAGAAGAAGACCTCTCTAACACCCTCCATGAGAAAAGCCTGACATTGCTTTTCATGTCTCCCTCCCTACCAAGATTCCTGGAGGCATCTTCTCTGATACTACCAAGAGAGCTCTTTCTATTCAGGCAGGCCTGCTCTGAGTTCTCACTGTTGCAAAGCCTGCAACCCCAAGTAGAGAAGGGTCCTGTCACCCTCAATATTATTTATTACTAAGCAATTGGCTCATCAATCCACCATGACAGAGAGGTACCATCAGGAACAACTCCCTAGTTGTCCTCCTCAAGCAAATTTACACGATGTGCTCACCACAGCTATGGCCAGGGCAAACACAGAGCCTTAAGTGTTTCCACTACATTCAATCCAAGCATTCCCAGACAATGCTGAGCTCAACACTATGAGAAATAACACACACTGGTAAAAAAAAAAAAAAAAAAAAAAAAAAACAGTACCTGCTTCAAGGTCCATTAAGTGCCTAGTTTTCTCACTAGAGGACACTCAGTGAATAGGTACATAGAAACACACACACACCCAAACACAAACACACAAAGAGAAAGAGAGAGACAGAAACACAGAGACAGAGACAAAGACAGAGACAGAAAATCTGAACTCTCAGTTTTCTGCAAACTGAGAGTATACATTTGTTAATTCCATAACCATGTCTATTCTTCCAGAAATCCAAGGACATGGCAGAGAAGCCAGGTGTCTTTTGTGCCTTCATCCTGGCTCATGTCCCTGGATGTTAGTGAAAGTAAGCTAATCAGGAGTAGCCCAGACTTTGCTGCCTGTTTGTGTGTCAGGCATCAGAGCCAGGAGGCTTTCAAGGAACCTGGCCTGGATTCTTCCCTGGTAGCCTGGCCTGTGTGGAACCCTTGGGACTACAGCATACTCTGGCTGTTTCAATTCAGTTTGACCTCAAGCCAAGACACTACCTAGGCTCCTTGCCCCCTTGGGTCACACCATGAGGTTGCTTGCATAGGATGGTGGAGGAGTCTCCCAGACTATTGAAGGGTTCTGAGTACTTAAGTAATTTTCTGACAAGCCTGGGACACCTACCCCAACCTGAAACACTGTTCTAAAATAGACCCTTTTATTATAAAAAAAATTAAAGCCAGAGATACCAACCCTATACCTAGGAAGGAGGGGAGGTGGATCTGGGTTTGGAAGGCAGAACACTAACTGCTTAAGAATATCTGGCGACAAAAGCTATCAAGCCCTGAGATGTTGAGACAGCCAGAGAAGCAGATAGCCTTTCCCCACACCCTGACTCTGTGGGGTAGTAACAAGGGGACATGTGCCTAGGGAGGGCTTCCTGTAAGGCAGCTGCTGGGCAGGCACAAACAAAACAAGAGGGACCAGTATTACTCTGGTGAACAGGGATGGGAAAGAACAGTCTCCCACAAGAACCCAGATGCAGCCTGGCTGCAGACGTCTATGTAGAGAGGTCCCATGATTCTGTAAACCTAAGATGTCTGCTTGCACTGAGCTCAGCATCTCGGAGGCTGCGCTTCCCCAGTCAGGCCAGCCAAACCCTGTGTCACTGGCCCTGTCCTCTCGTCAGCTGGATCATGCTTGCTCACGGGCCTCTCCTTTGCAAAGAAGCCCACAGGAGCCCCTAGTTTCACCTTTGCAGCCAGAATGGGGTGACTCCCAAGCAGGTCTGCCTTGGTCTTCAGAGAGGTGCAGGGATGTGCATGTGGAATCCTCAAAACAATTTGGCTTGATAGTAGTAGAGCATGGAGAATGACAACTACCAGGCTGCATGGGGGGCTGTTGTTCTGTCATTCCTGTGGCAAAAAACTGACAACCAGCTGCCAAAAACATGGCCAAGCACTGGGGCTTGCACTGGCCACAGAGTAGTGTCCATGGAGGACACTGGAAATTCCTAAGCTATGATATTGTTTGTTGTTGCATGCTGTCTCTCTCTCTCTCTCTCTCTCTCTCTCTCTCTCTCTCTCTCTCTCTCTCTCTCTCTCTCTCTGAGAGCATGCTACTACATTTCTCTGTGTGAGTGCTATCTCCTGCCTGTAATGTTCATGAATAAGGATGTTGGTGCCTAAGTGTTGGGGAGCAGGAGGTTGTGCATGGTGGAAATGGAAGGGTCACCCATCACAGGCAATCCTCACCTGCAGGGCACCTGCCAATCACTGAAGAATCAAGCAGAAGTGTCGCAAGTATTATAAGGCATGAGCAGGTACTTGCAAAGGATCCTGATGGAGCCCTACCTAACACCCCTGCCAATCTTGAGCCAAGGGGAAGCGCCTCAGAAACAAATGCCTGGAGTTGAGAACCAGGAACTGACCCATCCCCTTCAGTGCCTAACCAACCATGACACTGGAACTGGGCCTGGCCCACATATTGATCCAGCATATGGTTGCCTGACCCCACCCACACAGGGGTCCTTGAAAGCTGACCAACAGTTCTCTTCTTGTGTATGCAGACTTTGCAGTCCCTGTGCACACTCTCTCATGTTGCAAGGTCAAGGCACCCAGTGAGGAAGGCCCTACCAGGTACATCCTCAGCTGGTAAGGCACCCAGGTGGAGTCAGAGAACTCAGAGAGAAGGGGAAGTTAAACAGAGGCAACACAGGTTGGGGTTGGTCAACTCCATGGGTACTAGTCCCAACACTTTCTTCCCACTTAGAAGCAGGAGCATATACACTGGACCCAGGGCAATGTGTAGGGTGTTCTGTGCGTCCACAAGGCCTACAGTTTACCTGGCCTGAGCCCAGAGTGCATTGGCAGATGAAAAAATGTGCCCTCAATAACTTACCTGGGCACACAAGTTGGTATATCAGTTATCCCTCACTATGAGTTCTGGTAAATGTGTCTTGACAATGTCATCCAGTCGTCTGTCCACCTCAGTGGCCCAGAGGCAATTGAGGCCTACTTCCACAATCTCCCTTGCAGACCACCTGGCTCCCTGAGCTGAAGACAAGCACATATCCAAAGAAGAAATGAATATTCCATCTCAACCTGCCTTTTTTACAAACAGGTCCTGGCCTCAGGCCCCCAATTCTAAGTATCTACTAAGTAAGCATCTCCAGGAAACTGACCAGGAAATCAGGCACCATTATTAGCTAAATCCAGCTCCCTCACAATCTCTGTCTTCTCTATAATGCTCCACCCCATCTCCACCACACCCTAGCCCTTCACCAACCACCATGCAGCACTCAGGGTATCCTTGACTCTCCTTCTTTCCTCCAAAGTCCCCAAGTCACTCTCACAATGAATCCTTCTTTCTGTATCCTAGCACATACTTAATTATCTACCTGTGCAAGGTCTAGTCACCCATGCAATTCAGACTACTCTGAAGGGATTCAAGTAGACTCAAGATGAGAGACACCTAGATACAAAGCACAATGAGCATTTATCACTTGTCCCCATCATCCTCTCCCCACACCAAATCCTCCTAGACAAATTCACACCAAGGTCCTCTGAGGGTTCGCATTGAAAATTCTCAAGGTGCCTTCAAACATTCTCTCCAAGTGCTTACTGCCAGAGTATGAAAGCAACTGCCTAGCCATCTACCTGCCAATGTAGTATGTATGTATGTATGTACATATCTATCTATCTATCTATCTATCTATCTATCTATCTATCTATCTATCTATCTTTTCCCTAATTACCTACCTAACTACATATCTACCTAACTATCTACCTACATATCTACCTATGTACTTACAAGCCTTCTACTATCTCCTTTTGGGTCGCCAATATATATACTTCTGAGTATATTTTCTAGGGCAAAAGAACCTCTCTGTTTACCACATGATGCATGCGATGGTCATTTGAGAAATGTTTTTCACTATCCACCACAAGTTTTTCTTTCATGAGCACTGAGAGTCTCCAGAGGTCCACCCCTGCACTGTTGTGAACTAAGACACAGATGGTGGAAGAAGACCCCTCTACAAACCTTCATAAGAGAAGCCTGACTTTGCTTTCTAATTCTCCCTCCCTACCAATCTTCCTGGAGGCATCTGCTCTGATACAACCAAGAGAGCTCTTTCCATTCAGGAAGGCCTGCTCTCTGTTCTTAGAGGTGCAAGGCCCACAACCCCAAGAAACTTGGGGCCTGCCACTCTCCATAGTACTTATTCTTAAACAGTTACCTCATTCATCCACCAAGACAGAAGTACTATCAGAAACAATTCCCCTGTTGTTCCCTTTGGGCCTTTCTACATCTTGTACCCACCCAAGCTATAGACTGGGCACACATACAGACTTAAGGGTTTTCCCTATATCAAAGCTGACCTTGCCAGACAATGCTGAGCTCAACACCATAAGAAATAATACACCCTGGACATAAAATGGACCTGATCACAACCAATAAGGGCCTATTTCCCTCAGTAGAGGACAAACTGTGAATAATTACATAGAAAAACACACACACACACACAAAGAGAGACAAAAAGAAATAGACATAGACAGAAAAAAAGACATACAAAAAGAGAGACACAGAGACAGGGAGAAACTCTGAACTTTCAGTTTTCTGGCATCTTAGTCTGAACATCTGTTAATTCTAGAACCATGTCTAAAATTCCAAAAATCCGTGGACATGGCAGAGAAGGCCAGGTGTTTTTTGTGCCTTCATCCTGGCTCACTTTGACCTCAAGGCAAGACAATGCCTAGGCTCCTGACCCCGCCCCATTGGGGCACAAGATGAGGTTGCTTACATAAAATGATGGAGGAGCCTCCCAGACCATTGAAGGGTTCTGGAAACTTGGGTGATTTTCTGAGAGTACTGGGAGTCTTAACCCCACCTGAAGCATAGCTCCAGGAGAGAAAATTTTTTTCAATAAAAGGAAAGTCAGAGATAACAACCTAGGAAGGGGTGAGGTGGGGTTGGGGTTGACAGGGAGGACATTAACTACCTAAAGATATCTGGCCACAAATGCTACTGAGCACTAATATATACAGAAAGCTCAGAGAAGTAGAACAGCCTGGCCCACACCTTGACTCTTTGTGTGTTAGTAACAAGGGGAATGGGGTTTGGAACGGCATCCTGTAAGACTGCCACAGAGCACCCTCAAACAAAAGCAAAGGGAACCCAGATCGCTCTGATGAACAGGGATGGGCAGGACAAGTTGGCCACAAGAAGCCAGATTCAGACTGGCTGCAGATGCCTGTGTAGTGAGGTCCTGTGACTCTATACAACATAAGATGTCCTCCTTCACTGTGCTCAGGAACTGGGAGGCTGTGCTTTCCAGGTCAGGATAGGCAAACACTGTGTCACAGGCCCTGTCCTCTGCTCAGCTGTATACTACTTGCTCACAAGCCTCTCCTGGGCCAAGATGACCTCAGGAGCCCCTAGTCCTGCCTGTGCAGCCAGAATAGAGTGGCTCCCAACCAGGTCTGTAGCCATGTTGAGAGAGGCACTGGGATGTGCAGGAGGAATCCACATAACAATTCTGCTTGAAACCAATAGTGCATCAAGAATGCCAAGTGCCAGGCAGAATAGGTGCACTCTGTCTGCCCTTCCTGAGACAAAAATGCCAACCAGCTGCTGCCACCTGCCAATAACATGGCCAACCACTGGGTCTTCTACTGTCTAAACGTAGGTATTCGTAGAGGACACTGGGGATGACTAATCTATGATTTTGTATATTGTTGAATAGTGTGTGTGTGTGTGTGTGTGTGTGTGTGTGTGTGTACTCACACAAGAGCATGCTTTTGCACCTCTGTGTGTGCATGCTCTCTCCTTCCTATAAGGTTCAGGTGTATGAATGTGGGTGCATAGGAGTCAAGATCAGGAGATTGTTCATGGTAGAAATGGAAGGGTCAGCCATCTCAGGCACTCTTCAACTGAACCGTACCTGCCAGCCACTGAGGGGTCCAGCAGGAGGGCAACTGTTCTGCACACCTCCCAAGTTCCCTCTCACCCGTAGAAGAGAGACACGAGAGACGCAATTCGGGTAGTTATTGCAAAACGAGGCTTTACTCTGTATCAGCAAACGTGAAAGACCCGGAAGGACTGAAAACAGGAAGAGGCCTAGCTTAAATACACCCTAGAGTGACGTATTCACTTCTGATTGGCTGTTCGATCACCACCCAATATTACGCCTCGGGATTTGCCAGTGACTTTGGCGGGCTTTCTGCCTTTGCTGCTGCGCAGTTACTTGTTTACTGCTGGGAAAACACGAGGCCAGCGCCATCTTGGAATGGCGAACGTATAACCACTGACCACGGCTTCTTACAGGCAACAAGCACTAAGATGCATGAGCAGGTACTTGCAAAGGATTCTGTGAGAGACCTACCTAACCCCCACTCCAGTCTGGATCCTAGGGACAGAGCCTCAGAAACAGAGGCCTGGATTTGATGACCAGGAACTGACCTGGCACACTCAGTGGCCAGCCCGGACATTGGGACTGTGCTTGGCCCAGAGATTGATCCAGTATCTGGCTTTCTGACCCCACCCACACAGGGGTCCCCTAAAGCTGACAGCCAGTTCTCTTCTTAGGGATGCTGACTCTACTGTCCCTGGCCACATGCTATCAACTTGCCAGGTCAAGGCACCCAACCAAGAAGACAATCCAAGGATGATCCTTTGCTGGTAGGGCACTCAGATGGTGGACTCAGAGAGCTCAGGGAACAGGGGAACTTGAATAAAGGCCCCACATGGTGGTGGTAGGGAACTAACTTTCTCTGATTGTTGTAGTCCCAACACTTTCTTCTCACAAAACAGCAGGAGGCTCTGCATTGAACACTTGGCAGTGGGTGGACTGTTCTGTGTGCCCCAAAGAACTCCAGTTTCTCTGACCTGAGTACAGAGTAAGGTGAAACATGAAAAGAAGGTTCCCCTAAAGACCATGGTCTACTTCCCTGGGCACACAGGTTGGTATGTCAGGTACCCATCAATATGAGTTCTGGTGAATGCTGCCTCAAAAAAGTTATCCAGTAATCTACCCAACTTATAGGCCCAGAGGGGCTGGCTGCTGACTTCCACAATCTCATGTTCAGGCCACCTGGCAACCTGAGCTGGGGACAAGGACATATCCAAAAAAGAAATGGACATTCCATAGCTACCTGCCACTTTGACAACCAGGCTCGGTCTTGGGCCCTCAATTTTAAACACCTACTAAGTAAGCATCTCCAAGCAACTGACCAGAAAACCAGGCAACCATTATGAGCTAATTCCAGCTCCTTCCAAACCTGTCTCCTATCTCTAACCCTCCACCCCTCCTCCACCACACCCCAGCGCTTCACCAACCAACCATGAAGCACACAGGGGACAATTTGTTCTCCTTACTTCCTTCAAAGTCCCTAAGTCACTCTCACCATGGTTCTTTCTTTCTGTATCCTAGGACACAACCTCCTAACTAAATGTGCAAGGGCTAGGCATGTATGCAACTCAGATCTCTCTGAAGGGATTCAAGTGGACCCAAGATCACAGGCAGCTAGACACAAAGCATAATGAGCATTTGTCACTTATCCCACCAGGATCTCTAAAGCATATCCCCTCCCCTCACTAACTCCCCCTAGACCAATTCACACCAAGGTCCTCTGAGGGTGCACTTTGTAAATTCTCAAGGTGCCTTAAAAATTCTCTCCAAGTGCTCACTGCCAGAGCATGATGACAACTGCCTGGCTATCTATCTATCTATCTATCTATCTATCTATCTATCCATCCATCCATCTTCTGTCTGTTTGTCTGTCTGTCTGTCTTTTTTCTACCTCCCTACCTTACTAAATATCTACCTGCCTACCTACCTACTTACACCCCTCCTACTATCTTTTTTTGGTTTGCCAATATATACACTTCCAGGTACATTCTCTAGAACAGAAGCACCTCTCTGTTTACCAGATGGTGAATACCATGGTCATTTGTGAAATGCTTTTTACTATTGAACAGCAAGTCTTCTTTTCATGAGCACTAAGAGTCTCCATAGGACTACCCCTGCACTGTTGAGAGCTTAAGTCACAGCTGATGGAAGAAGAGTCCTCTAACAACCTCCAGGAGAGAAGCCTGCCATTGCTTTCCACTTCTTCCTCTTTACCAAGCTTTCTGGTGGCATCGATCTGAGACTACCTAGATAGCTCTTTCTATCCAAGAAGGCCTGCTCATAGTTCTTAGTGGTTCAAGGACCACAATGCCCCAAAAGGGAAGGGTACTGCCACCCTCCATATTATTTATTGCTAAACAATTGCCTCGTCCATCCATCAAGAAACAACTTCACTGCTGTCCCTCTCAGAACTTTCTATACATTGTGGACAACCAAGTTATGGCCTGGGCACATATACAGCCTTTATGGTTTTCTCTACATTCAAACCTGGCCTTCCCAGACAATGATGAGCTCAACATCAAAAAAAAATGATATACCCTGGTCACAAACTAGACCTGCTTCACAGACATCAGGGGTGTAGTTTCCTCATTAGAGGACACACAGCAAATACATAGAAGTACACAAACACACACAGAGTGTGTGTGTGAGAGAGAAAGAGACAGACAGAGAGACAGATAAACAAACAGTCAGAGACAGAGACACACAAAGTCAGAGACAAGGACAGAGAGAGACAGAGACAAGACAGAGAGAGAGATTTCTGAGAACTGAGATTGTCCATCTGTTAATTCCAGAACCATATCTATTTTCCTAAAAATCCCTAAACATGGCAGAGAAAGGCAAGTATCTTTTGCGCCTTCATCCTGGCTCATCTTTCTGGATATTAAGGAAGGTCACCTAGTCAGGAAAAGCCCAGACTATGCTGATTGTTTCTGTGTCAGGTATCAAAGGCAGAAAGCTTTCAAGGTATCCAGCTTGTGTCGTTCCCAGGCAGCTGGGGATGTTTAAGACACCCATTAGACTAGACCATACTCTGGCTGTTTCTACTCACTTTGACCCCAAGAAAAGACACTGTCTAGGCACCTTGCCCACTTTGGGCACACCTTGAGGTTGCTTGTATAGGATGATGGTGGAGCCTCCCATAACATTGAAAGGTTGTGGGGACTTGTGTAATTTTCTGACAGGCCTGAGACTCCTACCACTACCTGAAGCACAGCTCCAGGAGAGAGCCTTTTTTAAAAAAGGAAAGTCAGAATTAACAATCCTAGACCTAGGAAGGGGCTGAGGTAGGGTTAAGGTTGGCAGAGAGAACATTGACTGCTTAAAGATATCTGGCCAAATATGCTACCTAGCCCTGAGATTTTGAGATACCTCAGAAAAGCAGACTAGCCTGATTCCATGCCCTGACTCTCTGTGTGTTAGTAAAGAGGGAACTTGGGGGTACAAGTTGCATCCTATAATGCAGCTGATGGGCAGCCTGAAACAAAATCAAGGGAAATGTGGATCACTCTGATAAACAGGGACAAACAGGAGAGGTCACCTAAACAAAGCCAGAAGCAGCTTGGTTGCAGATGCCTGTGTAGAGAGGTCCCTTGACTCTGTGCAACCAAAGATGTTCTCCTGCAAGGTGCTCAGGACCTGGGATGCTGTGCTTCCAGAGTCAGGCTAGCCAAACATGGTTTCACAGGCCCTGTTCTCTGGTCAGCTGGATCCTGCTTGCTCACTGGCCTCTCCTAAGCCAAGAAGCCCTCAGGAGTCCCTAGTTTCACCTGTGTAGCAAAATAGAATGGCTCCCAAGCAGGTCTGCCAACATGTTCAGAGAAGCACAAGGATGTACAGAAGAAAACCTCAAAAGAATTTGGCTTGATGGCAGTAGAGCACCGAGAATACCAACTGACAGGCTGCATGAGCAATCTCCCTCTGTCTTTCCTAAGGCAAAAAAAAATGACAACCACCTGCAAAGAGCAGACAAAACATGGACAAGCACTGGAGCTCCCACTGGCTAGAGGTGGGTGTCCATGCAGGACACTAAAGATGCCTAAGCCATATTTTTGTATGTTGTTGGGTTGGGGGTGTGTCTGCCTCTGTGTGTGTGTGTGTGTGTGTGTGTGTGTGTGTGTGTGTGTGTGTGTGTGTTTGTGTGTGTGTGTTTATGCATGCTCCTGCACCTCTGTGTGTGTATCCTTTCTCCTGCCTATAAAGTTCAGAAATATGGATGTGAGTGTATAAGGGAACAGGAGGGTGCACATGGGGGAAGGGTCACACAACACATGTACTTTTCAACAGCAGGGCACCTGCCAGCCACTGAAGGGAACAGCAGGAGCCTGCTGAGCACTAAAAGGCCTGAGCAGGTACTTGCAACAGATTCTATTGGAGCCCTACTTAAAGCCTGTGCCAATCTGGACCCTAGGGGCAGAGCCTCAGAAGCAAACTCCTGGACATGAGGACCAGAAGCTCATCCTGCACACTGAATGCCCATACAGGAAACTGAAACTGGGCCTGGCCCAGAGATTGATCCAGCAACTACCTTCATGACCCTACCCACACTGGGGTGCCCTAAAGCTGACAGCCTGTTCTCTTTTTAGAGATGAAGAATCAGCAGTCCCTGGGCACATGCTCTAAAGTTGCCAGATCAAAGCACACAGACAAGGAGGCCATTCAAGGATGATCCTAGGCTGGTAGGGCACACTGATGGTGGATTAGACATCTTGGGGTACAGGGGAAGTTGAACAGAGGCCACAAAGTATGGGGATATAAAACCAACCCTCTCCATGAATACTAGTCCCAACAATGGCTTCCCACCTAGCAGCAGGAGGCTCTTTACTGGACCAAGGGCAATGGATGGACTGCTCTGTGTGTCCCTGAGGCCTTTCTTTGACTGAGCCTAGAGTAAGATGGGAGATGAAAAGAAGCCCCCCCCCAAAAAAAAAACCCTTGGTCTACTTACCTGGCCATACAGGTTGGTATCTCAGGTACCACTAATATGAGTTCTAGTTGATGCTGCCCCAAAAAGTCATCCAATCATTTGTTGACCTCAGAGGCCCAGGGGGGCTGGTGGCCCACATCCACAATCTCATCTGCGTGCTATGTAGCACCCTGAGCTGAGAACAAGGACATAGAAAAAGAAGAAATGAATGTTCCATTTCCAACTGCCCCCTTGACAAACAGACTCTGGCCTCAGGTCCCCAATTCTAAGCTCCTACTAAACAATCATCTCCAGGCAACTGACCAGGAAACCAGGCAACCATTTTGAGCTAATTCCAGCTCCCCCAAAATCTCTCTTCTCTCTCTAACCCTCCACCGTACTTTCACCACACACCAGCCCTTCACCAAAGAACATGGAGCACTCAGACAACACTTTGCTATCTTTTCTTCCTCCAAAGTCTCCCAGTCACTTTCACAATGGATCCTTCTTTCTGTATCCTAGTACACACACACCTACCTACCTGTGCATGGGCTAGCCATGCATGCAACTCAGAGCTCTCTGAAAGAATTCAAGTGGACATAAGATGACAGGCACCTAGATACAAAGCACTATGAGCATTGATCACTTGTCGCACCAGGATCACTGCAGCACATGTCCTTCCCTCACCAACAACTGTTAGACCAATTCACACCAAGGTTCTCTGAGGGTGCCCATTGGAAATTCTCAATGTGCATTCAAACATTCTCTGCAAGTGCTCACTACCACAGTATGATAACAACTGGCTAGCTATCCACCTAACTATGTAATTATCTATCTTTGTATCTATCTTTATATCTACCTGTGTATCTACCTATGTATCTATCTAGGTATCTATGTATCTGTGTATCTATGTATCTATCTATGTACCTATCTATGTATCTATCTATGTATCTACCTAAGTATCTATCTATGTATTTATCTATGTAACTATGTATCTATGTATCTATGTATCTATGTATCTATCTATGTATCTATGTATCTATGTATCTATGTATCTATCTATCTATCTATCTATCTATCTATCTATCTATCTATCTATCTATCTTTTTTCTGCCTACCTTCTTACTTATAAACCTCCTCCTATCTCTTTCAGCTCACCAATATATACACTGCCAGGCACAATTTCGAGGGCAGACGCACCTCTCTGTTTACCAGATGATGAATGCCATGGTCATTTTCGAAATGCTTCCACTATCCACCAGGAAGCCTTCCTTTCCTGATCACTAAGAGTCTCCAGATGTCCACCCTTGCACTGTTGAGAGCTTAAGTCAGAGCTGGTATAAGAAGACCCCCTAACATCATCCAGGGGGGAAGCCTGCCATTGCTTTGCACTTTTCCCACTCTACCAAGCTTCCTGGAGTCATCTGCACTGATATAACCAAAAGAGCTCTCCATCCAGGAAGGCCTGCTCTGAGTTCTCAGAGGTGCAAGGTCACCCACCACTTTAAAGAAATAAGTGATCTGCCACCCTTCATAATATTTATTACCAAGCAATTTTCTCATCCATCCACTAAGACAGAAGTACCATCACGAACTATTATCTTGCTGTTCCCCTTTGTCCTTCCTACACCCACTAATGCCCACTAATGCTATGGGCTGAGCATACATACAGCATTAGGGTTTATTCTACATCCAAACCTTGTTTTCCCAGACAATGCTCAAAACCATGAGAAATAATACAACATGAACCTAAACTGGACCTGCTTCAGAGCCATCAGGGGCCTAATTTTTTGGCTAGAGGACACAGAGCAAACAGATAAATAGAAACACACACACATACACAGCCAAAGAGAGAAAGAGAGTGAGAGAGAAAGAGAGAGAGAGAGAGAGAGAGAGAGAAACAAACAGTGACAAAGAGACATAGAGAGACAGAGAGAAACAGACAGACAGTGACAAAGAGACATAGAGAGACAGAGAGAGAATCAGACAGACAGTGACAAAGAGACATAGAGAGACAGAGAGAAACTCTGAATTCCCAGTTTTCTGGGATCTGAGACTGTCCATATTTTAATTCTGGAACCATGTCTAGTCTTCCAGAAATTCTTGTATATGGCAGAGAAGGCAAGCTGGATTTTTAGCATTCATCCTGTCTCACCTTTCTGCATGTTAGCGAAGGTAAGCTAGTGAAGAGAAGCCCAGACTCAGTGGCCTGTTTGTGTGTCAGGCATCAGAGCCAGGAGGTTTTTAAGGGACCTGGCCAGGATGGTTCCCTGGCAGCCTGACATGTTATGGACACACTAGGGACTACAGCACACTCTGGCTCTTTTAATCACTTTGACCCCTAGCCAAGACAATTCCTAGGCATCTTGAGCCCTTGGGTCACAGCATGAGGTTGCTTACATAGGACAATGGGGAAGCTCCCATACCATTGAAGGGTTCTGGAGACTTGGGTGATTTTCTTCCAGGCCTGGGTACCTTACCCCCACCTGAAGCACAGCTCCAGGAAAGAGCCTTTTCTTACAAAAAAAAAAGCCAGAGATAACAACCATAGACCTAGGAAGGGGTCAAGGTGGGGCTGGGGTTGGCAGGGAGAACATTAACTGCTTAAAAATATCTGGCCACAAAAGCTACCAAGCACTAAGATGTATAGACAGCTAGAGAAGCAAAGTAGCCTGATCCCATACCCTGACTCTTTGTGGGTTAGTAACAAGGTGACATAGGGGTAGGAAAGACATCCTGTAAGGCAGCTGCTGGGCACAGTCAAACAAAAGCAAGGGGAACCCAAATTACTCTGATAAACAGGGATGGGAATCACAAGTCACCCACAAGAACCCAGATGCATCCTTCGGTGGAGATGCCTGTGTAGAGAGATCCTGTAACTCTGTAAAACCTAAGATGCCCAAATGCACTGCACTCAGGACCTGGGAGGCTGTGCTTCCTGAGTCAGGCTAGCCAAAATCTGTCACAGGCCCTGTCCTCTATTCAGCTGGATCCTGTTCACACACAAGCATTTTCTTGGGCCAAGAAGCCTTAAAAAGGCCTTAGTCCTGCCTGTGCAGCCAGAATAGAGTGGCTCCCAAGCAGGTCTACCTCCATGTTCAGAGAGTCACAGGGATGGGCAGGAGGAATTCACAAAACAATTCCGCTTGATGGCAATAGAAAAAAATACCAACTGTCAGGCTGCATGTGCACTTGCCCACTGTGCTTCCTAAGGTAAAAAAAAATGCCAACCAGATACCAGAAGCTGTCAAGATTCTGGTCAATCACTGTGGATTTCACTTGCCAGTGGTGGGTGTCCATGCAGAACACTGTGGATGCCTAAACTGTTTTTTTATGTTGTTGTGTGGTGTGTGTGTGTCTGTACATGCACACACATGCAAGCATGCTTTCTCACCTCTGTGTGTGCATGTTCTTTCCTGCCTATAAGGTTCGTTAATATGGATGTGGGTGCATAAGTGTCGAGGAACATGAGATTGTGCATGGTGGTCACCCATCACATACACTCTTCAACTGCAGGGCACCTGCCAGCCACTTAAGGTTCCAGCAGGAGGGCAGTAAGCACTAACAGTCATTAGCAGGTATTTGTAAAGCATCCTGTGGGAGCCCTACCTAAACCCTTGCCAATCTGGACCCTAGGGGCAGAGTCTTAGAAACAAATGCCTTGTCTTGAGGACAAGGAACTGACCTCACCCACTCAGTCTCCAGCCAGGACAGTGCAACAAGGCCTGGCTGGGAACTGATTGATCGATCACCTACCTGCCTGACCCTCCCCACATGGGGGTCTCCTAAAGCTTACAACCAGTTCTCTTCTTAGGGATGCAGACCCCATGGTTTCTGGCAACACTTTCTCACTTCCCAGGTCAAGGCACCTGCAGAAGAAGGTGCCACAGCTTCTCACTTCACCAATCACCATGTAGCACTTAGGAGAGACTTTGTTATTCTCCTTCCTCCAAAGTCTCCAAGTCACTCTCACCATAGATCTTTCTTTCTGTATCCTAGCACACACCCACCTACTTACCTGTGCAGAGGCTAGGCATGCATGCAACTCAGAGCTCTCTGAAGGGATTCAAGTGGACCCAAGATGACAGACAGCTAGACAGAAAGCACAATGAGCATTTATCACTTGGCCCACAAGGATACCTGCAGCACATTCACTCCCCTCACCAACTCCTCCTTGACCAAGTCACACCAAGGCCCTCTGAGGGTGCTCATTGGAAATTCTCAAGGTGCCTTCAAACATTCTCTCCAAGTGCTCACTGCCACAGCATGATAACAACTACCTGGCTATCCACATATCTATCTATCTATCTATCTATCTATCTATCTATCTATCTATCTATCTATCTATCTATCTTTTTCCTACCTCCATACGTTACTAGATATCTACCTACCTACCTACCTACTTACACACCTCCTACTATCTCTTTTGGCTTTCCAATATATACACGTGCAGGGACATTTTCTAG
Source organism: Arvicanthis niloticus (assembly GCF_011762505.2). NCBI lineage: Eukaryota > Metazoa > Chordata > Mammalia > Rodentia > Muridae > Arvicanthis > Arvicanthis niloticus. The sequence continues at coordinate 649,969 of NW_023044980.1, read as the reverse complement.
GGCAGAAGCACCTCTCTGTTTACCAGATGATAAATACCATTGTCATTTGTGAAATTCTTTTCACTCTCCACCAGTAAGCCTTTTTTTCATGAGCACTGAGGGTCTCCAGAGGACTACCCCTGCACTGTTCAGAGCTTAAGTCACAGCTGGTGTAAGAAGACCCCTCTAACAACCTCCAGGAAAAAAAGCTTGCCATTGCTTTCTACTTCTGCCTCCCTACCAAGCTTCCTGGGAGCATCTGTTCTGAAACAACCAAAAGAGCTCTTTCTATCCAGACAGGCCTGCTCTGAGTTCTCAGAGGTGCAAGGCCCACAACCCCATAAAAAGAAGGGTCCTGCCACCCTCCATATTATTTATTGCTAAGACATTGTCTCATCCATCCAGCAAGAAACAACTTCCCTTGCTAATTTGGACCCTAGGGGCAAAGCCTCAGAAACAAATTCCTGGACTTGAGGACCGGTAACTGATCCTGCCCACTTAGTGACCATCCAGGACACTGGAAATAGTATGGCACAGAGATTGATACAGTACCTACTTGCCTGACCCCACCCAGATGGGAGTCTCCCTAAAGCATGCAGCAGGTTCTCTTTTAGGGGATGCAGATTCCTCTTTCTAGACTCACTCTCTCAAGATTTTAGGTCAAGGCAGCCAGCCAAGAAGGCTCTCATAGGATGATCCTCAGCTGGTAGGGTACCCTGGTGGTAGATACAGTGAGCTAGGGGAACTAGAGAAGTAGAACAGAGGCAGCACAGAATGGAGTTTGGGAACCAATCTTTTCCATTAGCACTACTCCCAATAATGGCTTCCCACCTAGCAGCGGGAGGCTCTGCACTGGACCCAGGGCAATGGGTGGGATGCTCTGTGTGTCCATGAGGCCTTCAGTTTCCCTGGCCTGAGCCTAGAGTGAGGTGACAGATGAAAAGAAGGGTCCCCTGAAAACTTTGTTCTTCTTACCCAGGCAAACAGGTTGATATCTCAGGTACCCCTCAATATGAATTCTGGTGGATGCTGTCCCACAAAGTCATCTGATCATCCATCCACTTCAGAGGCCCAGAGGGCTGGCCACCCACTTTCACAATCTCACCTGCAAGACACCTAGCATGCTGAGCTGAGGACAAGGACATATCAAAAGAAGAAATAAATATTCCATCCCAACTTGCCTCCTTGACAAACGGGCCCTCGTCTTGGCCCCCAATTCTAAGCATCTATTAAGTAAGCATATTCGGGTTTACAGGAAACCAGGCCACCATTATGAGTTAGTTCCAGCTCCTTCACAATCACTCTCCTCTTTTTAACACTCCAACCCACTTCCACCACACCCCAGCTCTTCAGCCAGCAAACACCATGCAGCACTCATGGGACATTTTGCTATCCTTCCTTCCTCCAAAGTCCCCAAGTCATTCTCACCATGAATCTTTCTTTCTGTATCCTAATACATACCGACCTACCTACCTATGCAGGGGCTAGGCATGCATGCAACTCAGAGCTCTCTAAAGGGAAGCATGTAGAACCAAGATGACAGGCACATAGACACAGAGCTCAATAAGCATTTATCATTTGTCCTACCAGGATCCCTTCAGCATATCCCCTCCCCTCACTGACTTCTCCTAGACAAATTCACACCAAAGTCCTCTGAGGGTGCCCATTGGAAACTCTCAAGGTGCTTTCAAACATTCTCTCCAAGTGCTCACAACCAGACTATGATAGCAAATGATTGGCAATCTACCTGCCAATGTATGTATGTATGTATGTATGTATGTATGTATGTATGTACCTACCTACCTTCCTATGTATGTATGTACCTATCTATCTATCTATCTATCTATCTATCTATCTATCTATCTCCAAATACCTACCTATCTACCTACATACCTACCTATGTACTTACATGCCTTCTACTCTCTTTTTGTGACTCGCCAATATATACACTTCCAGTTATATTTTCTAGGGCAGAAGCACCTCTCTGTTTACCAGATGATGCATGCCACGGTCATTTGCGAAATGCTTTTTACTATCAACCACAAGCTTTTCTTTCATGAGCACTGAGAATCTCCAGACATCCACCCCTGCATTGTTGAGAGCCTAAGTCACAGCTGGTAGAAGAAGACCCCTCCACAAACCTTCAGAAGAGAATCCTGACATTGCTTTCTACTTTTCCCTTCCCACCAATCTTCCTGGAGGCATTTGCTCTGATACAACCAAGAGAGCTATTTCTATCCAGGCAGGCCTACTCTGAGTTCTAAGAGGTACATGGCCCACAACCCCAAAAAACAGTTGCTCCTGCCACTCTCCATAGTACTTAAACAATTATCTCATCCATCTACCAAGACAGAAGTACTATCAGAAACAATTCTTCTGCTGCTCCCTTGGGCCTCTCTACACCTTGTGTCCACCCAAGCTATGGCCTGGGCACATATACAGCCTTAAGGGTTTTCCCTATATCAAACCTGAAATTCCCAGACAATGCTGAGCTCAACACCATAAGAAATAATACACGCTGGGCATAACTGGACCTGCCTCAGAACCAATAAGGGCGTATTATCCTTACTAGAGGACAAACAGCGAATAGTTACATAGAAACACAAACACATATGTTGGGGCCTAGGCTGGCCCACTTTGGGCAGCCTGAAATGTTGTGGCCCTCTCCACTCCACACTTGGTGGCCACTGTTTCCTTGCCCAAGCTGCCTCTCCAGTCTGCGGGCAAGGGTTCAGCAAGAGAGGGAGAGTGAGGACGGACTTGAAGAATGGAGACCAGACAGAGTGTGATTCAATCTCATTTACTCTCCAGTCTCTCTTCCAAGTCCAAATCCCAAGTCTTGAGTTCTAGTTTCTAGTTCCTAGTTGTACTCAATCTAGCTCCTAGTTATACTCCTTCTAGTTCCTAGTTGTACTCTTCTTGTTCTCTTCTGAATGTCTAATGTCTACTTCTACTCCTAGGATTATTGAAGAGCCTCAAAGACCATTGATGGGTTCTGGAGACTTGGGTGATTTTCTGACAGGCCTGGGACACCTATCCCCACCTGAAGCACAAATCCAGGATAGAACCTTTTCAAAACAAGGAAAGGCAAAGATAACAACCCTAGACATAGGAAGGGGCTGAGGTAGGTTTAAGGTTGGCAGGGAGAATATTAACTGCTTAAGGGTATCTGGCCAAATATGCTAACTAGCCCTGAAAGTTTGAGATACCTCAGAGAAGCAGACTAGCCTTATCACACACCCTGACTCTCTGTGGGTTAGTAACAAGGGCAGGTGAGGGTACAAAGGACATCCTGTAAGGCAGCCAATGGGCAGCCTCAAACAAAAGCAAGGGGGACCTGGATAACTCTGATGAACAGGGACAAACAGGACAGGTCACCCACAAGAAGCCAGATGCAGCTTGGTTGTAGATTCTTGTGTAGAGAGGTCCCTTGACAGTGTGCAACCTAAGATGTCCTCCTGCAATGTGCTCAGGTCCTGGGAGGCTGTGGTTCCTGAATCAGGCTAGCCAAACCTGGTTTCACAGGCCCTGTTCTCTGGTCAAATGGATCCTGCTCACTCACAGGCCTCTCCTAAGCCAAGAAGCCCCCAGGAGGCCCTAGTTTCACCTGTGTAGCCAAAATAGAGCAGCTTCCAAGCAGATTTGCCACTGTGTTCAGAGAGGCACGGGGATGTGCAGGAGGAATCCTCAAAAAATTCAGCTTGATGGCAGAAGAGCACTGAGAATGCTAACTGCCTGGCTGCATGAGCACTCTCCCTCCTTCCTTCCTAAGGCAAAAAAAGGCAACCAGCTGTAACCTGCTGAAAAATCATGCCCAAGCACCAGGGCTTCCACTGGCCAGAGGTGGGTATCCATGCAGGACACTGGGGATGCCTAAGCCATGTTTTTGTATGTTGTTGAGTAGGGGGTGTGTCTGACTGTGTGTCCGCCTTTGTATGTGTGTGTGTGTTTGTGTGTGTATGCATGCTCCTGCACCTCTGTGTGTGCATGCTCTCTCCTGACTATAAGGTTCAGAAATATGGATGCAGGTGCATAAGTGTTGGGGAACAAGAGGGTGAGCATGTCAGAGAGAGAAGGGTCACCCATTATACCCCCTCTTCAACAGCTGGGAACCTGTTAGCCACTAAAGTGTATGGCAGGAGGCTGGCAAGCACTAAGAGGCCTGAGCAGGTACTTGTAACAAATCCTGTTGGAGCACTACCTAAAGCCTGTGCCAATGTGGACCCTTGGGGCAAAGCCTCAGAAGCAAACTCCTGGACTTGAGGACCAGGAGCTGATCCCACCCACTGAATGCCCAGCCAGGACACTGAAACTGGGCCTGGCCCAGAGATTGATTTAGCAAATAGATGCATGACCCCATCCACACTGGTGTGCCCAAAAGCTGACAGCCAGTTCTCTTTTTGGAAATACAAACTCAGCAGTTCCTGGGCACATGCGCAAAAGTTGCCAGATCAAGGTACCCAGACAAGAAGGCCATCCTCGAATGGTAGGGCACCCTGGTGGTAGACTATAGATCTTGGGGTACAGAGGAAGTTGAAGATACCCACATGGTGTGGGGTTGTGAAACCAACCTTTTACATGGGTACTAGTCCCAAAACTGGCTTTCTGCCTAGCAGCAGGAGGCTCTAAATTGGGCCCAGGGAAATGTGTTGGCTGCTCTGTGTGTCCCTGATATTTTTAGTTTCCCTGAACTGAGCCCAGAATGTGTTGGGAGATGAAAAGACGGTTCCAACATAAAAACCTTGGTCAACTTACTCAGGTTGGATTCTCAGGTACCTCTAAATATGATTTCTAATGGATGCAGCCCCTCAAAGTCATCTAGTCATTTGTCCACCTCAGAAGCCCAGAGGGGCTTCACAATCTCACCTGCAGGCCACCTAGCATGATGAGCTGAGGACAAAGACATCAAAAAAAAAACCTAATGAATAGTTTATCCCACCCTGCCACCGTGACAACTAACCCCTGACCTCGGCCCCCAATTCTAAGCCTCTACTAAGTAAGCATTTCCAGGCAACTGACCAGGAAACTAGGGAACCATTATGAGCTATTTCCATCTCCCTCACAATCTCTCTACTCTCTATAACCCTGCACCCCTCCTCCAGCACACTGCACCCATTCACCAACAACCATGCAGCACTCAGGGGACACTTTGCTCTCCTTTTTTTCCAAAGTCTCCAAGTCACTCTCACCACAGATCTTTCTCTGTGTCCTAGCACACTCTCAACTATCTACCTGAGCAGGGGCTAGGCACCCATGCAAACCAGAGCTCTCTGAAGAGTTTCAAGTAGACCCAAGGTGACAGGCACCCAGACACAAAGCACAATGAGCATTTATCACTTTTCCCACCAGGATCTCTGCAGCACATCTCCACCCCTCAGCAACTCCTCCTAGATCAATTCACACAAAGTCCTCTGAAGGTGTCCATTAAAAATTCTCAAGATGCCTTCAAACTATTTCTGTAAGTGATCACTTGCACACACAAGTGTATGATAGTTATGACTACCACAGCAGGATAACAACTGGTTGGCTATCCACCTACCTATGTAACTATCTATGTTACATACATACTTTACCTACTTATCTATCTATCTATCTATCTATCTATCTATCTATCTATCTTTTTCTGCCTACCTATCTTTCTACATATACCTATTTACCTACCTACGTACTTAAATACCTACTATCTTTTATCTATCTATCTATCTATCTATCTATTTATCTATCTATCATCTATATATCTATTTATCTATCCATCTATCTATCTATCTATTTTTTTATACTTACATATCTACATATCTACCTACCTACATACCTACCTACTTTCACACCTCCTACTATCTCTTTTTGGGTCACCAATATATAAATATCCATGTACATTTTCTAGGGTAGAATCACTTTTCTGTTTACAAAATGATGAATGCCATGGCCATTTGTGAAATGTTTTTCACTCTCCAAACCGAAGCAGTCCTTTCGTGAGCACTGAGAGTCTCCAGGGGTCCACACCTGCACTGTCAAGAGCTTAAGTCAGATCTGCACTGCGCTCAGTACCTGGGAGGCTGTTCTTCCAGAGTCAGGCTAGCCAAACCTGGTGTTGCAGGCTCTCTTCTCTGGTCAGCTGGCCTCATGCTTAAATGCCTCTCCTGGGCCTAGAAGTCCACAGGAGGATATAGTCCCACCAGTGCAGCCAGAATAAATTGGCTAACAAGCAGGTCTTCCATTATCTTCAGAGAGGTACAGGGATGTGCAGGCAGAATCCTCAAAACAATTCTGATTGATGGCAGTAGAGAAGTGAGAGCACCAACTGCCAGCCTGCATGGGCATTCTCCTTCTGCCATTTAAGGCAAAAAAAAAAAAAAAAAAAAAAAAAAAAACCCAACCAGCGGCCAACACCTGCCAACAATATGGCCAAGCACTGGGGTTTCAACTGGCCAGAAGTGGGTGTCTGTTCAGGACACTGGAGATGTCTAAACTATGATTATGTATTTATGTTGGTGGGTAGTATGTGACTCTGTGTGTGTGTGTGTGTGTGTGTGTGTGTGTGTGTGTGTGTGTGTGCATCCATATGTATAAGATTGCAAGTTTGAATATTCCTTCAATTCTGTGTGTGCATGCTTTCTCCTGCCTATAAGGGTCAGGAATGTGGATGTTGGTGAAAAAATGTCAAGGCAAGAGGAGGTTGTACATGGTGGAGATGGAAGAGTCACCCAGCATAGGTACTTCTCAACTGCAGGGCACCTGTCACCCACTGAAAGGTCCAGCAGGAGGGCAGCAAGCATTAAAAGGCATGAGCAGGTATTTGCAAAGTATCCTATGAGAGCTGTACCTAATCCCCATGCCAATCAGGACCCTAGCGGCAGAGCATCAGAATCAAATGCCTGGACTTGAGGACCAGGAGCTGGGCCTGCCTACTCAGTGCCAAGCCAGAACACTGGGACTGGGCCAGTCCCAGAGATTGATCCAGCTTGTGGCTACTTGACCCTGCCCAAACAAAATCCCTTAAGCTGAAAGCCAGTTCTCTTTTTGAAGAGGCAGACTTCTCTGTCCCTGGTTATACTCTAACAAGATGCCAGATCAAGGCACCCAGACAAAAAGGCACTCCCAGGATGATCCTTGACTGGTAGGGCAGCCAGATTGTAGTATCAGAGCTCAGGAAACAGGGTAATGTGAACAAAGGCCACAGGGGCTGGGGGTGGTGAACTAATTTCAATTGACATTAGTTCCAACATTGTCTTCCGACATAGCAGCAGAAGGCTCTGCACTGGACCCAGGGTAAATGGTAGGCTGCACAGTGTGTTCCTGAGGCCTTCAGTTTCCATGGTGTGAGCCTGGAGTCAGTGTGAAGTGAAAAGAAGCTTTCCACCCCATGAAAAATTTTGTCTACATACCCAGGCACACAGGTTGGTATCTCAAGTACCCCTCAATTTCAGTTCCGGCAGATGCTGCCCCACAAAGTTATCCAGTCATCTGTCCACCTCAGAGGTCCAGAGTGGCTGGCCACCCAATTTCACAGTCTCACCTGTAAGCCACCTAACATGCTGAGCTGAGGACAAGGACATATCAAACAAAGAAATAAACATTCCATCCCAACCTGCCCTCTAGAGTACTATGCTCTGGCCTCAGGACCCCATTTCTAAGCACCTAATAAGTAAACTTCTGCACACAACTGACCAGAAAACCAGGCAACCATTATAAGCTAATTCAAGCTCCCTCACAATCTCTCTCTTCTCTGTAACCCTCTACCCCACCTACATCACACCACAACCAATAACCAACCACCATGCAGCACTCAGGGGACACTTTGATCTCATTCCTTCCTCCAAAGTCCCCAAGTCACTCTCACTATAGATCCTTCTTTCTTTATCCTAACACATACTCAACTATCTATCTGAGCAGGCGCTAGTCACAAATGCAAATCAGAGCTCTCTGAAGAAATTCAAGTGGACCCAAAATGACAGGCACCTAGATATAAACGAAAATGAACATTTATCACTTGTCCCACCAGGATTCCTGCAACATATCCTCTCCCCTCAACAATTCCTCCTAGACTAATTCACACAAAGGTTCTCTGAGGGTGCCCATAAACAATGCTCAAGGTGCCTTCAAATTTCTCTGTGTATCTATATATGCATGCATGCATGCATGCATCTATCTATCTATCTATCTATCTATCTATCTATCTATCTATCTATCTATCTATCTATCTTTTTTCATATCTAAATACCTACATATCTACCTACCTACCTACCTAGTTATGTAACTCATAGTATTTTTGTGTCACCAAAATATACACATTCAGGTACATTTTCTAGTTCAGAATGACCTTTCTGTTGATGAAATAATAAATGCCATGGTCATTTGTGAAATGTTTATCATTATCCCCCAGGAAGCCTCCCTTTCAGGAGCACTGATAGTCTCCAGAGGTCCACCCCTGCTCTCTCAAGAGCTTAAGTCAGAGCTGCACTGTGTTCAGTACCTGGGATGCTGTGCTTCCAGAGTTAGGCTAGCCAAACCTGGTGTTGCAGGTTCTCTTTTCTGGTCAGCTGGCCTCTCGCTCACATGCCTCTCCTGGGCCTAGAAATCCACAGCAGGACATAGTCCTGCCAGTGCAGCCAGAATAAAATGGCTAAAAAGCAGGCTTTCCATTATGTTCAGATAGGCACATGAATGTGCAAGAGGAATTCTCAAAACAATTCTGCTTCATTGCAGTAGAGCAGTGAGAACACCAACTGCCAGCCTGCATGGGCATTCTCTTTCTGCCCTTTAAGGAAAAAAAAAAAAAAACAGCAACCACCACCTGCTAACAACATGGCCAAGCACAGGAGTTTCAGCTGGCCGGGGGGGTTGTCCAATAAGGCACTGGAGATCTCTAAACTATGATTTTGTACGTTGTTGTGTAGTGTGTGTCTGTGAGTGTGTGTGTGTGTGTGTGTGTGTGTGTGTGTGTGTGTGTAAGTGCATGTATATATGCAAGCTCACAAGAGGAAATGCTCCTGCACTTCTCTGTGTGCATGCTTTGTCCTGTCTTTAAGGTTCAGGAACATGGAAGTTGGTGCATAAGTGTCAGAAAAAAAAGGATCTGCATGGTGGAGATTGAAGAGTCACGCAGCACAGGCACTTCTCAACTGTGGGGCACCTGTCACCCACTGAAGTGTGCAGCAAGAGAGAGTCAAGCACTAAGAGGCGTCAGCTTGTACTTGCAAAAGATCCTGTGAAAGCCCTACCTAAACCACATTCTAATCTGGAACCTAGGGGCAGAGCATCAGAATCAAAGGCCTGGACTTGAGAACCAGGAGCTGGGCCTGCCAACACAGTGCGCAGCCAGAACACTGGGACTGGGCCTGGCCCAGAGATTGATCCAGCCTGAGGCTGCCTGACTTTTCCCACACAAAGGTCCCCTAAGCTCAAAGCCAGTTCTCTTTTTTGAAGAGGCAGACTCCTCTGTCCTTGGTTATACTCTAACAAGATGCCAGGTAAAGGCACCCAGACAGAAAGCTCTCCCAGGATGATCCTCAGCTCATAGGGTAGCCAGGTGGTAGAATCAGAGCTCAGGAAACAGGGTAATGTGAACAGAGGCCACAGTGGTTTGAGGTGGAGAACTAACCTCAATTGGCATTAGTCCCAACATTGGCTTTCCACTTAGCTGCAGGAGGCGCTGCACTCGAGCCAGAGAAATGGATGGGCTGTTCTGTGTGGCCTTGAGGCCTTCAGTTTCCCTGATGTGTGCCCAGAGTGCGGTACAAATTGAAAAGAAGCTCCCCACCCCCTGAAAAATTTTGTCTACTTACCCAGGCACAAATGTTTCTGTCTCAGGTATCTCTCAATGTGAGTTCTGGTGGATGGTGCCACACAATGTCATCCAATCATCTGTCCAAGTCAAAGTCACAGAGTGGCTGGGAGCCTACTTGAACAATCTGACCTGCAGGCCACCTAGAATGCTGAGCAGAGGAGAAGGACATAATCAAAGAAGAAATGAATATTCCATCATGACTTGCCCCCTTGAAAACCAAGCTCTGGCTTCAGGCCCCCAATTCTAAGCACCTACAAAATAAGCATCTCCTGGCAACTGACCAGGAAACCAGGCAACCATTATGAGCTAATTCAAGATCCCTCAGAATCTCTCTCCTCTCTCAAACCCTCCACCCCACCTCCATCACACCCCAGTCATTCACCAACTACCATGGAGCTCTCTGTGGACACTTTGATCTTCTTCCTGCCTCTAAAGTCCCCAAGTCACTCTCACCATGGATCCTTCTTTCTGAATCCTGACACACACTCAACTATTTACCTGTTCAAAAGTTAGGCAGGCATGCAACTCAGAGCTTACTGACGGGATTCAAGTGGAACCAAGGTGACTGGCACCTAGACACAAAGCACAATGAGCATTTATTGCTTGTCCCACCAGAATCCCTGCAGCATATGCCCTCCGCTCACCAAATCCTCCTAGACCAATTCACACCAAGGTCCCTTAGGATACCCAGTAAAAATTATTAAGGTGACATCAAACTTTCTCTGCATGTTGCTCACTCCCACAGCATGACAACAACTAGCTGGCTATGTATGTTACTGTGTCTGTCTGTCTGTCTATTTATCTATATATCTGTCATTTACCTATCTATTTATCTATATCTTTATTTATTTTTATACCTACTTATCTATATATCTACCTGCCTTCCTACCCACCTACCTACCCACCTATGTACTTACACACCTCCTCATATCTTTTTTTGTGTCAACAATACATACACTACCAGCTATATTTTCTAGGGCAGAATCACCTTTCTGTTTACCAGATGATAAGTGACATTGCATTTGTTAAATGTTTTTCACTGTCCACCAGCAAGCCTTCCTTCTTTGAGCACTGAGAGTCTCTAGAGGTGCATTGCACTATAGAGAGCTTAAGTCACAGCTACATGGTGCTCAGGCCTTGGAAGCTGTGCTACCCTAGTCAGGATAACCAAACATGATGTTGCAGGCCCTCCTCTCTGGTCACCTGAAACTTGTTCACCCACAAGTCTTGCCTGGACATAGAAGTCCACAGGAGTCCCTAGTCCAGCCTGTGCAGCCAGAATAGACTGGCTACAAGCATGGCTGTAACTATGTTCACGGGCACATATGTGCAATCTTGCAATTGAGAATGCTCCTGCACTTCTGTGTGTGCATGCTTTCTCCTGCCTATAAGGTTTGGAATTACAGAGTTTGGTCCATAAGTGTCGGGAAAAAGAGGTTGTGCATGGTGGAGATAGAAGAGTCACATATCACGGGCACTTCTCAACTGCAGGACATCTGCCAGCCACTGAAAGGTGCAGCAGGAGAGAGTCAAGCACTAATAGGCATCAGGTTGTATTTGCAAAGAATCCCATGAAAGCCCTACCTAAACCTCATGCTAATCTGGACACTAGGGGCAGAGCATCAGAATAAAAGGCCTGGACTTGTAGACCTCATGGAAAAATTTGTTCTCCTTCGTTCCTGTCAAGAGATTAAGTAATAGCTGGTAGAAAAAGACCCCACTAACCTCCACTAAGAGAGAAGTCTTACATGGCTTTCTGCTTCTCCATTCCCATTAAGCTTCCTCCAGGTATCTGCTCTGAATCATACAAGACACATACCTACTTGACTCCATCCACATGGGTATCTCCTAAAGCTGACAGCCAGTTCTCTTCTTGTGGATGCAGACTCTATGGTTTCTGGCCACACTCTCTCACTTCCCAGATCAAGGCACCCAGCCAAGAAGGCCCTCGTTGGATGATCCTCATCTGATAAGGCACCTGTGTGGTGGAGTCAGAGAGCTCAGGAGACATGGGAAGTAGAACAGAGGCCAAAGGGGGGGAGTTGGGGAACCAATCTTTTCCATTGGCATTAGTCTCAACACTGGCATTCCACATAGCAGCAGGAGGCATTGCACGGGGCACATGGCACTCCATGGGCTGCCCTGTGCATCCATGAGGCCTTCAGTTTCCCTGGATTGAGCCCAGAGTGTGGTGCGAGATGAAAGGTAGGGCCCCCACACAAACCTTGGTCTACTTACCCAGTCACAGAGGTTGGTATCTCAGGTATCCATGAATATGAGTTCTGGTAGATGCTGCCTCACAAAGTCATCCAATAATCTGTTGACCACAAGTGCCCAGAGAGTCTTGGTGCCCACTTCCAAAGTCTCACCTTCATTTCAGCTCACACAAAGAGCTGAGGACAAGGACATATCTAAACATGAAGTGAATATTTCATCTCCAACTGCCCCCTTGAAAACCAAGCTCTGGCCTTGGGCCCAAAATTCTAAGCACCTACAAAATAAGCATCTCCGGGCAACTGACCAGGATACCTGGCAACCATTATGAGCTAATTCAAGCTCCCTCAGAATCTCTCTCTCTCCTCTATCAAACCATCCATCACACTCCAGCCATTCACCAACTACCATGGAGCACTGTGTGGACACTTTGATGTTCCTCCTGCCTCTACAGTCTCCAAGTCACTCTCACCATGGATCCTTCTTTCTGTATCCTAGCACACACTCAAGTATCTACCTGATCAAAAGTTAGGCACACATGCAACTCAGAGCTCTCTGAAGGGATTCAAGTGGACCCAATGTGACAGGCACCTAGACACAAAGCACAATGAGCATTTATCGCTTGTCCCAGCAGGATCCCTGTAGCATATCCCCTCTACTCACCAACTCCTCCTAGATCAATTCACACCAAGATCCCTTAGGGTGTCCGATATATATTCTCAAGGTGCCATCAAACTTTCTCCGCAAGTTGCTCACTCTCACAGCATGATAACTACTAGCTATGTATGTAAATGTCTGTTTGTCTATTTATCTATCTATCTGTCATCTATCTATCTATCTATCTATCTATCTATCTATCTATCTATCACTTTATTTATTTTTATACCTACATATCTATATATCTACCTGCCTTCCTACCTACCTACCTACTTACCTACCTATCTACATACTTACACACCTCCTAGTATCTCATTTTGTGTCAACAATACATACACATCCAGTGACATTTTCTAGGGCAGAATCACCTTTCTGTTTACCAGATGATAAGTGCCATTGTCATTTGTGAAATATTTTTCACTATCCACCAGCAAGCCTTCCTCTTTTGAGCACTGAGCGGCTCCAGAGGTCCATTGCACTGCAGAGAGCTTAAGTCACAGCTGAATGGTGTCAGGCCTGGGAGGCTGTGCTTCCCTGGTCAGGATACCCAAAACTGGTGTTGCAGGCCCTCCTCTCTGGTCAGCTGAAGCTTGCTCACTCACATGTCTACCCTGGACCTAGAAGTCCGCATGAGGCCCTAGTCCAGCCTGTGCAGCCAGAATAGACTGGCTACAAGCAGGTCTACCACTATGTTCATAGGCACATATATGCAATCTTGCAAGAGAGAATGTTCCTGCACTTCTGTGTATGCATGCTTTCTCCTGTCTATAAGGTTTGGAAATATGGATTTTGGTCCATAAGTGTCAGGGGAAGAGGAGGTTATGCATGGTGGAGATGGAACATTCACCCATCAGAGGCACTTCTCAACTGCAGGACATCTGACAGCCACTGAAGGGTGCAGCAGGAGAGATTCAAGCACTAAGAGGTGTCAGCTTGTACTTGCAAAGGATCCTGTGAGACCCCTACCTAAACCTCATGCTAATCTGGACACTAGGGCCAGAGCATTAGAAAAAAAGGCCTGGACTTGAAGACCAGGAGCTGGGCCTGCACACTCAGTGCCCAGCCAGAACACTGGGACTGGGCCAGGCCCAGAGATTGATCCACCCTGAGGCTGCCTGAATTTTCCCACACAAAGGTCCCCTAAGCTCAAAGCCAGTTCTTTTGAAGAGGCAGACTCCTCTGTCCATGGTTACACTCTAACAAGATGCCAGGTAAAGGCACCCAGACAGAAAGCTCTCCCAGGATGATCCTCAGCTCTTAGGGCAGCCAGGTGATAGAATCAGAGTTCAGGGAACAGGGTAATGTGAACAGAGGCCACAGGGGTTTGTGGTGGGAAAGTAACCTTCTCAATTGGCATTAGTCCCAACATTGGCTATCCACTTAGCTGCAGGAGGCACTGCCATGGAGCCAGAGAAATGGATGGGCTGCTCTATGTGTTCCTGAGGCTTTAAGTTTCCAGTCGAAAAGAAGTGCCCCCCCCACACACCCTGAAAAATTTTGTCTACATACCCAGGCACACAGGTTAGTATCTCAGATACCCCTCAATTTGAGTTTGGGTAGATGCTGCTCCACAAAGTCATCCAGTCCTCTGTCCCCCTCAGAGTCCCATAGTGGCCGCCCACCCACATTCACAATCTGACATGCAGGCTATCCAACATGCTGAGCTGAGGACAAGGACACATCAAAAGAAGAAATGAATATTAGATTCCAACTTGCCCACTTGGAAACCAAGCTCTGGCCTCAGGCCTCCATTTCTAAGCACCCACTAAGTAAGCATCTTCAGGCAACTTTCTAGGAAACCAGGCAACCATTATGAGCTAATTCCAGCTCCTTCATAATCTCTCTCCATTTTTAACCCTCCACACCACTGCCGCCACAACCCAGCCATTCACCAAATACCATGTAGCACTCAGGGGAAAATTTGTTCTCCTTCTTTCCTGTCAAGAGCTTAAGTGATAGCTGGTAGAAAAAGACCCCACTAACCTCCACCAGGAGAGAAGCCTTACATGGCTTTCTGCTTCTCCATTCCTATTAAGCTTCCTCCAGGTATCTGCTCTGAATCATGCAAGACACCTACCTGTCTGACTCCATCCACATGGGTATCTCCTAAAGCTGACAGCCAGTTCTCTTCTTGTGGATGCAGACTCTATGGTTTCTGGCCACACTCTCTCACTTCCCAGATCAAGGCACCCAGCCAAGAAGGCACTCATAGGATGATCCTCATCTGTTAAGACACATGTGCGGTGGAGTCAGAGAGCTCAGGAGACAGGGGAAGTTGAACAGAGGCCCCAAGGGGAGTTGGGGAACTAACCTTCTCCATTGGCATTAGTGTCAACACTGGCATCCCACATAGCAGCAGGAGGCACTGCACAGGACACATGTAACATCATGGGCTGCCCTGTGCATCCACGAGGCCTTCAGTTTCCCTGGATTGAGCCCAGAGTGTGGTGCGAGATGAAAAGTAGGGCCCCCACAGAAACCTTGGTCTACTTACCCAGTCACAGAGGTTGGTATCTCAGGAATCCATCAATATGAGTTCTGGTAGATGCTGCCTCACAAAGTCATCCAATCATCTCTTGACCACAAACGCCCAGAGGGTCTTGCTGCCCACTTCCAAAGTCACACCTGACTTCCAGCTAGCGCGATGAGCTGAGGACAAGGACATATCTAAATATGAAGTGAATATTTCATCTCCACCTGCCCTCTTGAAAACCAAGCTCTGTCCTCGGGCCCTCAGTTCTAAGCACCTACAAAATAAGCATCTCCGGGCAACTGACCAGGATACCTGGCAACCATTATGAGCTAATTCAAGCTCCCTCAGAATCTCTCTCCTCTCTCAAACCCTCCACCCCACCTCCATCACACCCCAGCCATTCACCAACTACCATGGAGCACTGTGTGGAAACTTTGATCTTCTTCTTGCCTCTAAAGTCCCCAAGTCACTCTCACCATGGATCTTTCTTACTGTATCCTAGCACACACTCAAGTATCTACCTGATCAAAAGTTAGGCATGCATGCAACTCAGAGCTGTCTGAAGGGATTCAAGTGGACCCAATGTGACAGGCACCTAGACACAAAGCACAATGAGCATTTATCACTTGTCCCAGCAGGATCCCTTCAGCACATCCCCTCCACTCACCAACTCCTCCTAGACCAATTCACATCACGATCCCTTAGGTTGTCAGATAAATATTCTCAAGGTGCCATCAAACTTTTCCCGCAAGTTGCTCACTCCCACAGCATGATAACTACTAGCTGGCTATGTATGTAACTGTCTGTCTGTCTACTTGTCGGTCTGTCTCTCTGTCAGTCTATTTATCTATATACCTGTCATTAATCTATTTGTCTATCTCTTTACTCATTTTTTATACCTACTTATCTATATATCTACCTGCCATCCTACCTACCTACCTACTTACCTACCTACCTACATACATACATACACACCTCTTAATAACTCCTTTTGTGTCACCAATACATACACTTCCAGTGACATTTTCTAGAGCAGAATCCCCTTTCTGTTTACCAGATGATAAGTGTCATTGTCATTTGTGAAATATTTTTCACTAACCACCAGCAAGCCCTCTTTTTTTTAGCACTGAGAGTACCCAGGGGTCCAATGCACTGTAAAGAGCTTAAACCACAGCTGCATGGTGCTCAGGCCTAGAAGTCTGTGCTTCCCTAGTCAGGATACCCAACCCTGATGTTGGAGGCCCTCCTCTCTGGTCAGCTGAACCTTGCTCACTCACATGTCTACCCTGGATCTAGAAGTCCACAGGAGGCCCAAGTCCAGCCTGTGCAGCCAGAATAGACTGGCAACAAAGCAGGTCTGCCACTATGTTCATGGGCACATATATGCGATCTTGCAAGAGAGAATGTCCCTGCACTTCTCTGTGTGCACAATTTCTTCTGTGTATAAGGTTTGGAAATATGAATTTTGGTCCATAAGTGTCAGGGGAAGAGGAGGTTGTGCATGGTGGAGGTGGAAGAGTAACCCATCACAGGTGCTTCTCAACTGCAGGACATCTGCCAGCCACTTAAGGGTCCAGCAGGAGAGATTCAAGCACTAAGAGGTGTCAGCTTGTACTTGTAAAGAATCCCATGAGAGCCCTACCTAAACCTCATGCTAATCTGGACCATAGGTGCAGAGCATCAGAATCAAAGGCTTG
This sequence comes from Arvicanthis niloticus, assembly GCF_011762505.2. Lineage (NCBI taxonomy): Eukaryota > Metazoa > Chordata > Mammalia > Rodentia > Muridae > Arvicanthis > Arvicanthis niloticus. Next base: position 633,162 of record NW_023044980.1, on the reverse strand, counting down.
GTCAAGAGGACCAGGAGCAGAGCCCACCCACTTGGTGCCCAGCCAGAACACTGGGATTGGGCCAGGCACAGAAATCAATCCAGCCTGAGGCTGCCTGACTTTTCCCACAAAAAGGTTCACTAAGCTCAAAGCCAGTTATCTTTTTTGAAGAGGCAGACTCCTCTGTCCTTGGTTACACTCTAACAAGATGCCAGGTAAAGGCACCCAGACAGAAAGCTCTCCCAGAATGATCCTTAGCACTTAGGGCAGCCAGGTAATAGAATCAGAGCTCAGGGAACAGGGTAATGTGAACAGAGGCCACAGGGGGAGTTGGGGAACCAACCTTCTCCATTGGCATTAGTCTCAACACTGGCATCCCACATAGCAGCAGGAGTCACTGCACTGGACACATGGCACTCCATGGGCTGCTCTGTGCATCCACGAGGCCTTCAGTTTGTCTGGACTGAGCCCAGCGTGTGGTACGAGATGAAAAGTAGGGCCCCCACAAAAACCTTGGTCTACTTACCCAGTCATACAGGTTGGTATCTCAGGTATCCATCCATATGAGTTCTGGTAGATGCTGCCTCACAAAGTCATCCAATCATCTCTTGACCACAAACGCCCAGAGGGACTTGCTGCACACTTCTAAAGTCTCACCTGAATTCCAGCTACCACAATGAGCTTAGGACAAGGACATATCTAAACATGAAGTGAATATTTCATCTCCACTTGCCCCCTTGAAAACCAAGCTCTGTCCTTGGCCCCCAATTCTAAGCACCTACCAAATAAGCATCTCCAGGCAACTGACCAGGAAACCAGGCAACCATTATGAGCTAATTCAAGCTCTCTCAGAATCTCTCTCCTCTCTCAAACCCTCCACCTAACCTCCATCACACCCCAGCCATTCACCAACTACTATGGAGCACTGTGTGGAACTTTGATCTTCTTCCTGCCTCTAAAGTCCCCAAGTCAGGCTCACCATGGATCCTTCTTTCTGTATCCTAGCACACACTGAAGTATCTACCTGATCAAAAGTTAGGCATGCATGTGACTCAGAGCTGTCTGAAGGGATTCAAGTGGACAAAAGGTGACAGGCACCTAGACACAAAGCACAATGAACATTTATCACTTTTCCCAGCAGGATCCCTGCAGCACATCCCCTCGGCTCACCAACTCCTCCTAGACCAATTCACACCAAGATCCCTTAGAGTGTCCAATAAATATTCTCAAGGTGCCATCAAACTTTCTCCGAAAGTTGCTCACTCCCACAGCATGATAACTACTAGCTGGCTATGTATGTAACTGTCTGTCTGTCACTTGTCAGTCTGTCTGCCTGTCTGTCTGTCTGTCTGTCTGTCTGTCTATTTATCTATATGCCTGTCATTAATCTATTTGGCTATCTCTTTACTTATTTTTATACCTACTTATCTATATATCTACCTGCCATCCTACCTACCTACCTACCTACTTACCTACCTACCTACCTACGTACATACACACTTCTTAATAACTCTTTTTGTGTCACCAATACATACACTTCCAGTGACATTTTCTAGAGAAGAATCCCCTTTCTGTTTACCAGATGATAAGTGCCATTGTCATTTGTGAAATATTTTTCACTAACCACCAGCAAGCCCTCGTTTTTTGAGCACTGAGAGTACCCAGGGGTCCAATGCACTGTAAAGAGCTTAAGTCACAGCTGCATGGTTCTCAGGCCTGGGAGGCTGTGCTTCCCTAGTCAGGATACCCAACCCTGATGTTGGAGGCCCTCCTCTCTGGTCAGCTGAACCTTGCTCACTCACATGTCTACCCTGGACCTAGAAGTCCACAGGAGGCCCAAGTCCAGCCTGTGCAGCCAGAATAGACTGGCAACAAAGCAGGTCTGCCACTATGTTCATGGGCACATACATGCGATCTTGCAAGAGAGAATGTCCCTGCACTTCTCTGTGTGCACAATTTCTTCTGTGTATAAGGTTTGGAAATATGAATTTTGGTCCATAAGTGTCAGGGGAAGAGGAGGTTGTGCATGGTGGAGATGGAAGAGTAACCCATCACAGGTGCTTCTCAACTGCAGGACATCTGCCAGCCACTTAAGGGTCCAGCAGGAGAGAGTCAAGCACTAAGAGGCGTCAGCTTGTACTTGCAAAGAATCCCATGAGAGCCCTACCTAAACCTCATGCTAATCTGGACCGTAGGTGCAGAGCATCAGAATCAAAGGCTTGGACTAGAGGACCAGGAGCAGAGCCCACCCACTCGGTGCCCAGCCAGAACACTGGGATTGGGCCAGGCACAGAAATCGATCCAGCCTGAGGCTGCCTGACTTTTCCCACACAAAGGTTCACTAAGCTCAAAGCCAGTTCTCTTTTTTGAAGAGGCAGACTCCTCTGTCCTTGGTTACACTCTAACAAGAGGCCAGGTAAAGGCACCCAGACAGAAAGCTCTCCCAGGATGATCCTTAGCACCTAGGACAGCCAAGTGATAGAATCAGAGCTCAGGGAACAGGGTAATGTGAACAGAGGCCACAGGGGGAGTTGGGGAACCAACCTTCTCCATTGGCATTAGTCTCAACACTGGCATCCCACATAGCAGCAGGAGACACTGCACTGGACACATGGCACTCTGAGGGCTGCTCTGTGCATCCACGAGGCCTTCAGTTTGCCTGGATTGAGCCCAGCATGTGGTGGGAGATGAAAAGTAGGGCCCCCACAAAAACCTTGTTCTACTTACCCAGTCACACAGGTTGGTATCTCAGGTATCCATCCATATGAGTTCTGGTAGATGCTGCCTCACAAAGTCCTCCAATCATCTGTTGACCACAAACGCCCAGAGGGTCTTGCTGCCCACTTCCAAAGTCTCACCTGAATTCCAGCTAGCACGATGAGCCGAGGACAAGGACATATCTAAACATGAAGTGAATATTTCATCTCCACTTGCCCCCTTGAAAACCAAGCTCTGTCCTTGGCCCCCAATTCTAAGCAACTACCAAATAAGCATCTCCGGGCAACTGACCAGGATACCTGGCAACCATTATGATCTAATTCATGTTCCCTCAGAATCTCTCTCCTCTCTCAAACCCTCCACCCCACCTCCATCACACCCCAGCCATTCACCAACTACCATGGAGTACTGTGTGGACACTTTGATCTTCTTCATGCCTCTAAAGTCCCCAAGTCAGGCTCACCATGGATCCTTCTTTTTGTATCCTAGCATGCACTCTACTATCTACCTGATCAAAATTTAGGCACACATGCAACTCAGAGCTGTCTGAAGGGATTCAAGTGGACCCAAGGTGACAGGCACCTAGACACAAAGCACAATGAGCATTTATCGCTTGTCCCAGCAGGACCCCTGCAGCACATCCTCTCCGCTCACCAACTCCTCCTAGACCAATTCACACCAATGTCCTCTGAGGGTGCCCAATAAAAATTCTCAAGGTGCCATTAAACTTTCTCTGCAAGTTGCTCACTCCCACAGCATGATAAATACTAGCTGGCTATGTATGTAACTGTCTGTTTGTTTGTATGTCTCTCTCTGTCTATTTATCTATATATCTGTCATTAATCTATCTCTCTCTCTCTCTCTCTCTCTCTCTCTATATATATATATATATATATATATATATATATATATATATATATATACATACCTGCCTTCCTACCTACCTACATACTTATAGACCTCCTAATATCTCCTTTTGTGTCAACAATACATATACTTTCAGTTACATTTTCTGGGGCAGAATCACCTTTCTGTTTACCAGATGATAAGTGCCATTGTCGTTTATGAAATGTTTTTCACTATACACGAGCAAGCCTTCCTTTTTTGAACACTGAGTGTCTCCAGAGGTCCATTGCACTGTAGAGAGCTTAAGTCACAGCTGAATTGTGCTCAGGCTTGGGAGGCTGTGCTTACCTAGTCAGGATAACCAAACCTGGTGTTGCAGGCTCTCCTCTGTGGTTAGCTGAACCTTGCTCACCAACTGGTCTTCACTGAACCTAGAAGTCCACAGGAGGCCTTAGTTTCGCCTGTGCAGTGAGAATAGACTGGCAAAAAAAGCAGGTCTGCCATTATGTTCACGGGCAAATATATGCGATCTTGCAAGAGAGAATGTGCCTGTCCTTCTGTGTGTGCATGCTTTCTCCTGCCTATAAGGTTTGGAAATACAGGTTTTGTTCCATAAGTGTCGGGAAAAAGAGGTTGTGCATGGTGGAGATGGAAGAGTCACACATCACAGGCACTTCTCAACTGCATGACATCTGCCAGCCACTGAAGAATGCAGCAGGAGAGAGTCAAGCACTAATAGCCTCCAGCTTGTTCTTGCAAGAATCCCATGAGAGCCCTACCTAAACCTCATGCTAATCTGGACACTAGGGGCAGAGCATCAGAATCAAAGGCCTGGACTTGAGGACCAGGAGATGGGCTCGCCAACTCAGTGCCCAGCCAGAACACTGGGACTGGGCCAGGCCCAGAGATTGATCCAGCCTGAGGCTGCCTGACTTTTCCCACACAAAGGTCCCCTAAGCTCAAAGCCAGTTCTCTTTTTTGAAAAGGCAGACTCCTCTGTCCATGGTTACACCCTAACAAGATGCCAGGTAAAGGCACCCAGAGAGAAAGCTCTCCCAGGATGATCCTCAGCTTCCAGGTCAGCCAGGTTGTAGAATCAGAGTTCAGGGAACAGGGTAATGTGAACAGAGGCCACAGGGTTTTGGGGTGGGAAACTAACCTACTCAATTGACATTAGTCCCAACATTGGCTTTACACTTAGCTGCAGGAGGCACTGCACTGGATCCAGAGAAATGGATGGGCTGCTCTATGTGTTCCTAAGGCCTTCAGTTTCCAATCGAAAAAGAGACCCCCACCCTCAAAAATTTTGTCTACAAACTCAGGCACACAGGTTGGTATCTCAGATACCCCTCAATTTGAGTTTTGGTAGATGCTGCTCCACAAAGTTATCCAGTCATCTGTCCACCTCAGAGCCCCATAGTGGCCGGCCACATTCACAATCTAACCTGCAAGCTATCTTACATGCTGAGCTGAGGACTAGGACCTATCAAAAGAAGAAATGAATATTAGATTCCAACCTGCCCACTTGCAAACCAAGGTCTGGCCTCAGTCCCCCAGTTCTAAGCACCCACTAAGTAAGCATCTCCAGGCAACTGACCAAAAAACCAGGCAATTATGAGCTATTTCCAGATACCTCACAATCTCTCTCCTCTCTTTAACCCTCCAAACAACTGCCACCACACCCCAACCATATACCAAACACTATGTAGCCCTCATTGAAAAATTTGTTCTCCTTTATTCCTGTCAAGAGCTTAAATGATAGCTGGTAGTAAAAGACCCCACTAACAGCCACCAGGAGAGAAGCCTTACATGGCTTTCTGCTTCTCCATTTTTATTAAGCTTCCTCCAGGTATCTGCTCTGAATCATACAAGACACCTACCTGCCTGACTCCATCCACATGGAATATCTCCTAAAGCTGACAGCCAGTACTCTTCTTGTGGATGCAGACTCTATGGTTTCTGCCCACACTCTCTTACTTCCCAGGTCAAGGGACCCAGCCAAGAAGGCCCTCATAGGATTATCCTCATCTGTTAAGGCACCTGTGTCTTAGAGTCAGAGAGCTAAAGAGACAGGGAGAGTTGAACAGAGGCCACAGGGGGAGTTGGGGAACCAACCTTCTCCATTGGCATTAGTCTCAACACTGGCATCCCACATAGCAGTAGGAGGCACTGCACTGGACACATGGCACTCCGTGGGCTGCTCTGTGCATCCACGAGGCCTTCAGTTTCCCTGGATTGAGCCCAGAGTGTGGTGCGAGATGAAAAGTAGGGCCGCCACAAAAACCTTGTTCTACTTACCCAGTCACACAGGTTGGTATCTCAGGTATCCATCCATATGAGTTCTGGTAGATGCTGCCTCACAAAATCATCCAATCATCTGTTGACCACAAATGCCCAGAGGGTCTTGCTGCCCACTTCCAAAGTCTCACCTTCATTCCAGCTTGCACGATGAGCTGAGGACAAGGACATATCTAAACATGAAGTGAATATTTCATCTCCACCTGCCCCCTTGAAAACCAAGCTCTGGCCTTGGGCCCAAAATTCTAAGCACATACAAAATAAGCATCTCCAGGCAACTGACCAGGATACCTGGCAACCATTATGATCTAATTCATGTTCCCTCAGAATCTCTCTCCTCTCTCAAACCCTCCACCCCACCTCCATCACACCCCAGCCATTCACCAACTACCATGGAGTACCGTGTGGACACTTTGATCTTCTTCATGCCTCTAAAGTCCCCAAGTCAGGCTCACCATGGATCCTTCTTTTTGTATCCTAGCATGCACTCTACTATCTACCTGATCAAAATTTAGGCACACATGCAACTCAGAGCTGTCTGAAGGGATTCAAGTGGACCCAAGGTGACAGGCACCTAGACACAAAGCACAATGATCATTTATTGCTTGTCCCAGCAGGACCCCTGCAGCACATCCTCTCCGCTCACCAACTCCTCCTAGACCAATTCACACCAATGTCCTCTGAGGGTGCCCAATAAAAATTCTCAAGGTGCCATTAAACTTTCTCTGCAAGTTGCTCACTCCCACAGCATGATAAATACTAGCTGGCTATGTATGTAACTGTCTGTTTGTTTGTATGTCTCTCTCTGTCTATTTATCTATATATCTGTCATTAATCTATCTCTCTCTCTCTCTCTCTCTCTCTCTCTCTCTCTATATATATATATATATATATATATATATATATATATATACATACCTGCCTTCCTACCTACCTACATACTTATAGACCTCCTAATATCTCCTTTTGTGTCAACAATACATATACTTTCAGTTACATTTTCTGGGGCAGAATCACCTTTCTGTTTACCAGATGATAAGTGCCATTGTCGTTTATGAAATGTTTTTCACTATACACGAGCAAGCCTTCCTTTTTTGAACACTGAGTGTCTCCAGAGGTCCATTGCACTGTAGAGAGCTTAAGTCACAGCTGAATTGTGCTCAGGCTTGGGAGGCTGTGCTTACCTAGTCAGGATAACCAAACCTGGTGTTGCAGGCTCTCCTCTGTGGTTAGCTGAACCTTGCTCACCAACTGGTCTTCACTGAACCTAGAAGTCCACAGGAGGCCCTAGTTTCGCCTGTGCAGTGAGAATAGACTGGCAAAAAAAGCAGGTCTGCCATTATGTTCACGGGCAAATATATGCGATCTTGCAAGAGAGAATGTGCCTGTCCTTCTGTGTGTGCATGCTTTCTCCTGCCTATAAGGTTTGGAAATACAGGTTTTGTTCCATAAGTGTCGGGAAAAAGAGGTTGTGCATGGTGGAGATGGAAGAGTCACACATCACAGGCACTTCTCAACTGCATGACATCTGCCAGCCACTGAAGAATGCAGCAGGAGAGAGTCAAGCACTAATAGCCTCCAGCTTGTTCTTGCAAGAATCCCATGAGAGCCCTACCTAAACCTCATGCTAATCTGGACACTAGGGGCAGAGCATCAGAATCAAAGGCCTGGACTTGAGGACCAGGAGATGGGCCCGCCAACTCAGTGCCCAGCCAGAACACTGGGACTGGGCCAGGCCCAGAGATTGATCCAGCCTGAGGCTGCCTGACTTTTCCCACACAAAGGTCCCCTAAGCTCAAAGCCAGTTCTCTTTTTTGAAAAGGCAGACTCCTCTGTCCATGGTTACACCCTAACAAGATGCCAGGTAAAGGCACCCAGAGAGAAAGCTCTCCCAGGATGATCCTCAGCTTCCAGGTCAGCCAGGTTGTAGAATCAGAGTTCAGGGAACAGGGTAATGTGAACAGAGGCCACAGGGTTTTGGGGTGGGAAACTAACCTACTCAATTGACATTAGTCCCAACATTGGCTTTACACTTAGCTGCAGGAGGCACTGCACTGGATCCAGAGAAATGGATGGGCTGCTCTATGTGTTCCTAAGGCCTTCAGTTTCCAATCGAAAAAGAGACCCCCACCCTCAAAAATTTTGTCTACAAACTCAGGCACACAGGTTGGTATCTCAGATACCCCTCAATTTGAGTTTTGGTAGATGCTGCTCCACAAAGTTATCCAGTCATCTGTCCACCTCAGAGCCCCATAGTGGCCGGCCACATTCACAATCTAACCTGCAAGCTATCTTACATGCTGAGCTGAGGACTAGGACCTATCAAAAGAAGAAATGAATATTAGATTCCAACCTGCCCACTTGCAAACCAAGGTCTGGCCTCAGTCCCCCAGTTCTAAGCACCCACTAAGTAAGCATCTCCAGGCAACTGGCCAAAAAACCAGGCAATTATGAGCTATTTCCAGATACCTCACAATCTCTCTCCTCTCTTTAACCCTCCAAACAACTGCCACCACACCCCAACCATATACCAAACACTATGTAGCCCTCATTGAAAAATTTGTTCTCCTTTATTCCTGTCAAGAGCTTAAATGATAGCTGGTAGTAAAAGACCCCACTAACAGCCACCAGGAGAGAAGCCTTACATGGCTTTCTGCTTCTCCATTTTTATTAAGCTTCCTTCAGGTATCTGCTCTGAATCATACAAGACACCTACCTGCCTGACTCCATCCACATGGAATATCTCCTAAAGCTGACAGCCAGTACTCTTCTTGTGGATGCAGACTCTATGGTTTCTGCCCACACTCTCTTACTTCCCAGGTCAAGGGACCCAGCCAAGAAGGCCCTCATAGGATTATCCTCATCTGTTAAGGCACCTGTGTCTTAGAGTCAGAGAGCTAAAGAGACAGGGAGAGTTGAACAGAGGCCACAGGGGGAGTTGGGGAACCAACCTTCTCCATTGGCATTAGTCTCAACACTGGCATCCCACATAGCAGTAGGAGGCACTGCACTGGACACATGGCACTCCGTGGGCTGCTCTGTGCATCCACGAGGCCTTCAGTTTCCCTGGATTGAGCCCAGAGTGTGGTGCGAGATGAAAAGTAGGGCCGCCACAAAAACCTTGTTCTACTTACCCAGTCACACAGGTTGGTATCTCAGGTATCCATCCATATGAGTTCTGGTAGATGCTGCCTCACAAAGTCATCCAATCATCTGTTGACCACAAATGCCCAGAGGGTCTTGCTGCCCACTTCCAAAGTCTCACCTTCATTCCAGCTTGCACGATGAGCTGAGGACAAGGACATATCTAAACATGAAGTGAATATTTCATCTCCACCTGCCCCCTTGAAAACCAAGCTCTGGCCTTGGGCCCAAAATTCTAAGCACATACAAAATAAGCATCTCCGGGCAACTGACCAGGATACCTGGCAACCATTATGATCTAATTCATGTTCCCTCAGAATCTCTCTCCTCTCTCAAACCCTCCACCCCACCTCCATCACACCCCAGCCATTCACCAACTACCATGGAGCACTGTGTGGACACTTTGATCTTCTTCCTGCTTCTAAAGTCCCCAAGTCACTCTCACCATGGATCCTTCTTTTTGTATCCTAGCACACACTCAAGTATCTACCTGATCAAAGTTGTTAGGCACGCATGCAACTCAGAGCTGTCTGAAGGGATTCAAGTGGACCCAAGGTGACAGGCACCTAGACAAAAAGCACAATGATCATTTATTGCTTGTCCCAGCAGGATCCCTGCAGCACATCCCCTCTACTCACCAACTACTCCTAGACCAATTCGCAACAAGGTCGTCTGAGGGTGCCCGATAAAAATTCTCAAGTTGCCATCAAATTTTCTCCGCAAATTACTCACTCCCACAGCATGATAACTACTAGCTGGCTATGTATGTAACTGTCTGTCTGTCTGTCTGTCTATTTATCTATATATCTGTCTTTAATCTATGTGTCTATCTCATTACTTATTTTTTATACTTACTTATCTATATATCTACCTGTCATCCTACCTATCTACCTACTTACCTACCTACCTACGTACATACACACCTCTTAATTACTCCTTTTGTGTCACCAATACATACACTTCCAGTGACATTTTCTAGAGAAGAATCCCCTTTCTGTTTACCAGATGATAAGTGCCATTGTCATTTGTGAAATATTTTCCACTAAACAACAGGAAGCCCTCGTTTCTTGAGCACTGAGAGTCTCCAGACATCATTTGCACTGTAGAGAGCTTAGTTCACAGCTACATGGTGCTCAGGCCTGAGAGGCTGTGCTTCCCTAGTCAGGATACCCAAACCTGATGTTGCAGGCCATCCTTTCTGGTCAGCTGAACCTTGCTCACTCACATGTCTCCCCTGGACCTAGAAGTCCACAGGAGGCCCAAGTCCAGCCTGTGCAGCCAGAATAGACTGGCAAAAAGCAGGTCTGCCACTATGTTCACGGGGACATATATGAGATCTTGCAAGAGAGAATGCTCCTGTACTTCTCTGTGTGCACAATTTCTCCTGTGTATAAGGTGTGTAAATATGGATTTTGGTCCATAAGTGTCATGGGAAGAGGAGGTTGTGCATGGTGGTGATGGAAGAGTCACCCATCAAAGGTGCTTCTCAACTGCAGGACATCTGCCAGCTCCTAAAGGGTGCAGCAGGAGAGAGTCAAGCACTAAGATGCATCAGCTTGTATTTGCAAAGGATCCAGTGAGAACCCTACCTAAACAACATGCTAATCTGGACCCTAGGAGAAGAGCATAAGAATCAAAGGCTGGGACTAGAGGACCAGGAGCTGGACCCGCCCACTCAGTGCCTAGCCAGAACACTGGGACTGGCCCAGTCACAGACATTGATCCAGCCTGAGGCTGCCTGACTTTTTCCACACAAAGGTTCCCTAAACTCAAAGCCAGTTCTATTTTTTGAAGAGGCAGACTCCTCTGTCAATGGTTACACTCTAACAAGATGGCAGGTAAAGGCACCCAGACAGAAAGCTCTCCCAGGATGATCCTTAGCTCCTAGGGCAGCCAGGTGGTAGAATCAGAGCTCAGGGAACAGGGTAATGTGAACAGAGCCCACAGAGGTTTTGGGTGGAAAACTAACCTTTTCAATTGGCATTAGTCCCAACATTGGCTATCTCCTTCCCTGCAGGAGGCACTGTACTCGGGACAGAGAAATGGATGGGCTGCTCTATGTGTTCCTGAGGCCTTCAGTTTCCAATTGAAAAGAAGCCCCCCACCACTTGAAAAATTTTGTCTACATACCTGGGCACACAGGTTGGTATCTCAGATACCCCTCAATTTGAATTTGGGTAGATGCTGCTCCACAAAGTTATCCAGTCATCTGTCCACCTCAGAGCCCCATAGTGGCTGGCCACCCACATTCACAATCTGACATGCAGGCTATCTAACATCCTGAGCTGAGGACAAGGACCTATCAAAAGAAGAAATGAATATTAGATTCCAACCTGCCAACTTGGAAAACAAGCTCTGGCCTCAGGCCTCCATTTCTAAGCACCTACTAAGTAAGCATCTCCAGGCAACTGACCAGGAAACCAGGCAACCATTATGAGCTAATTCAAGCTGCCTCACAATCTCTCTCCTCTCTTTCACCCTCCATACCAATGCCACCACACCCCTGCCACTCACCAAACACCATGTAGTACTCAGGGGAAAATTTGTTCTCCTTCCTGTCAAGAGCTTAAATGATAGCTGGTAGAAAAAGTTCCCACTAACCTCCACCAGGAGAGAAGCCTTACATGGCTTTCTGCTTCTGCATTCCTATTAAGCTTCCTCCAGGTATCTGCTCTGAATCATACAAGACACCTACCTGCCTGACTCCATACACATGGGTATCTCCTAAAGCTGACAGCCAGTTCTCTACTTGTGGATGCAGACTCTATGGTTTCTGGCCACACTCTCTGACTTCCCAGGTCAAGACACCCAGCCAAGAAGTCCCTTGTAGGATGATCCTCATCTGTTAAGGCACCTGTGTGGTGGAGTCAGAGAGCTCAGGAGACAGGGGAAGTTGAGAAGAAGCCACAGGGGTAATTGTGGAACTAACCTTCTCCATTGGCAATATTGTCAGCACTGGCATCCCACATAGCAGCAGGTGGCACTGCACTGGACACATGGCACTCCGTGGACTACTCTGTGCATCCAAGAGATCCACAGTTTCCCTGGATGAGCCCAGAGTGTGGTGGGAGATGAAAAGAAAGGCCCCCACAAAAAACCTTGGTCTACTTACCCAGTCACACAGGTTGTTATCTCAGGTATCCATCAATATGAGTTCTGGTAAATGCTGCCTCACAAAGTTATCCAATCATCTGTTGACCACAAAGGCCTAGAGGGTCTTGCTGCCCACGTTCAAATCTCATCTGCATTCCAGCTAGCATGATGAGCTGAAGACAAGGACATATCTAAACAAGAAGTGAATTTTTCATCTCCACCTGCCCCCTTGAAAACCAAGCTCTGGCCTCGGGCCCCCAATTCTAAGCACTTACTAAGTAAACATCTCCAGGCAACTCTTCATGTAAGAAAGGAAAACCTTGAGGCACTATTGACAGATCTGTTGAATGCTGTTTTGTCTAATTGACAGTGTCCTAACCTTACAGAATCTTTTCAATTTTATGAGGTCCCATTAGTCAGTTCTTGATCTTAGAGCATAAGCCTTTGGTGTTCTGTTCAAGAAATTTCCCCCTGTGCCTAGGTATTCGAGGGTCTTCCTCACCTTCTCTTCTATTAGTTTCAGTTTAGCCGGTTTTATTTGAAGGTTCTTTCTCCACTTGGACTTGAGCTTTGTACATGGGCATAAGAATGGATTGATTTGCATTCTTCTATATGCTGACCTCCAGTTGAGCCAGCACCATTTGTTGAATATGTTGTCCTTTTTCCACTGGATGATTTTAGCACTTTTGCCAAAAATCAAGTGACTATAGGTTTGTGGGTTCATTTCTGGATCTTTAATTCTATTCCATTGATCTTCTTTCCTGTCTCCGTAACTATATATTGCAGTTTTTATCACTTCTGCCCTGTAGTACAGTTTGAGGTCAGGGAAGGTGATTTCCCCCAAAGTTCTTTTATTGTTGAGAATGGTTCTTGCTATCCTGGGTTTTTTGTTATTCCAAATGAATTTGCAAATTGCTCTTTCTATCTCTATGAAGGATTGACTTGAAATTTTGATGGAGATTGCATTGAATCTGTAGATTGCTTTTGGCAAGATGGCCATTTTTACTAAATTAATCCTTCTTTTCCAGGAGCATGGGAGATCTTTCCATCTTCTGAGATCTTCTATTTCTTTCTTCAGAGACTAAAAGTTATTGTTATCTAGATCTTTTACTTGCTTAGTTAGATTCACTCCAAGATACTTTATATAATTTGTGACTATTGTGAAGGGTGTCATTTTCCTGAATTCTATTTCAGCCTGTTCATTTTTTGAATTTAGAAAGGCTACTGTTTTATTTGAGTTGATTTTATATCCAGCCATGTTGCTGAAGTTGTTTATCAGGTTTAGGAGTTCTCTGATGGAAGTTTTAGGTTCACTTAAGTATACTATCATATCATCTGCAAATAGTGAAATTTTGATCTCTTCCTTTCCTATTTGTATTCCTTTGACTTCCTTTTGTTTTCTAATTGCTCTAGCTAGGACTTCCAGTACTATATTGAATAGGTAGGGTGAGAGTGGGCAGCCTTGTCTAGTCCCTGATCTTAATGAGATTGCTTCAAGTTTCTCTCCATTTAGTTTGATGTTGGCTACTGGCTTGCTGTATATTGCTTTTATTATGTTTAGGTATGGGCCTTGAATTCCTGATCTTTCCAAGACTTTTAACATGAAGGGGTGTTGAATTTTGTCAAATGCTTTCTCAGCATCTAGTGAGATGATCATGTGTTTTTTTTCCGTTTATTTATGTAGTGGATTACATTGATGGATTTCCAAATATTGAACCATCCCTGCATTCTTGGGATAAAGCCTACTTGATCATGATGGATGATTATTTTGATGTGTTCTAGGGTTTGGTTTGTGAGAAATTTATTGAGTATTTTTGCATCAATATTCATAAGTAAGATTGGTCTGCAGTTCTTCTTCTTTGTTGGGGCTTTGTGAGGATTAGGTATGAGCTTATTTGTAGCTTAGTAGAATGAATTGCGTAGTGTTCCTTCTATTTCTATTCTGTGGGATAGTTTGAAGGGAATTGGTATTAGGTCTTCCTGGATGATCTGATAGAATTCTGCACTAAAACCATCTGGCCCCAGACTTTTTTGGTGGGGATACTTTTAATGACTGCTTCTATTTCTTTAGGCTTTATGCGACTGTTTAGATGGTTTATCTGCTCCTCCTTTAACTTTGGTACCTGGTATCTGTCTAGAAAATTGTCCATTTCATCCAGATTTTCCAATTTTGTTGAGTATAGGCCTTTGTAGTATGAGCTGATGATTTTTTAAATTTCCTCAATTTCTGTTGTTATGTCTCCCTTTTCAGTTCTGATTTTATTAATTTGGATACTGTCTCTGTGCCCTTTGGTTAGTCTGGCTAAGGGTTTATCTATCTTGTTGATTTTCTCAAAGAACCAGCTCCTGGTTTTGTTGATATTTTCTGTAGTTCTTTCTGTTTCTATTTGGTTGATTTCAGCCCTGAGTTTCATTATTTCCTGCCGTCTACTCCTCTTGGGTATATTTGTTTCTTTTTGTTCTATCACTTTCAGGTGTGCTGTCAATTTGTTAGTGTATGCTCTTTCCAGCTTCTTTTTGTGGACACTTAGAGCTTTGAGCTTTCCTCTTAGTACTGCTTCCATGGATTCCCACAAATTTTGGTATGATGTGTCCTCCTTTTCATTAAATTCTAAAAAGTCTTTAATTTCTTTCTTTATTTCTTCCTTGACCAAGTAATCATTGAGTAGATCATTAGAACTATTAGAACTATTATTATCTTTTTTATTATTTCAACCATAATTTTATTATTATTATTTCATTATTTTATGATTACTATGATTATATTATATGGTTACAGTATTGTTATCATTATTATTATTTTATTAGCATTATTAATATTTCAATATTATCATTTCATCATCATTCTATTATCATTAACATTTATTACTATTCATTATATTTATATTATCAATATTTAGTATTATTTTATATTATAATTTCTTCATTATTACTCTATTGTCATGAGTATTTTTAGTATTATCTATATTTTCATTATCAGTATTATACATATTTTATTATTATAATATTATTATAATTTTTATTGTTATTATTCTATGATTATTAATATTATATTTTAGTATTATTTTTCTATTGTTATTTTATTATCATTATTTTTTATTATCAATATCATTAGTATTAGTATCATTTTATTATATCATTACATTACTATTAATATTTATTTGAATTAATTTGTATATTTTTATTATTAGTAATATTAATATTTTATTATTGTGATACTATTATTTCATTATTATTCTATTATTGGTATGATTTTATGATTAATATTAACATCTTATAGTATTATGTTTACATTATTATTGTGGTCATGGCTAAACCATCAGGTCATGGGTTTAGAGCCGGGAGGCATGGCTTAGTCATCAGAGATGTGACTTAGGCATCGGAGATGTGACTTAGTCATCAGGGGCATGGATTTGTTGCCTGGAGGCATGGCTTAGTCATTGGTGGTGCCACTTAATCATCAGAGGCATGGATTTGTGGAAGGGAGGAGTGGTTTAATCATTGAGGGAGTAGCTTAGTCATTGTGAAATGGCATATTCATGGAGAGGCATGGCTTAACCACTTGGGGTGTGATTAAGATTTCAGGGGCATGGTCTGGTCATTGGGGTAGTGGTCAAACATTACATAACTTCGTGTGACATTGGGTGCCCAGGCCCTGCCAACCTCAGGCCCCGCCCACCTGATGGGCATGGTCACAAAGTTGGCATAGCTTATCTTTCTGCTCTTTGAGTTCTGGCTTCTGTGGATGGGCAGAGTCAGGGCAAGGTCAAAGGTGATGTCACTCAGACCCCACCCACCACACACTGTTCATATCAGGTCATGGTGCCCCAGAAGAGCCATTATATCAATCAGTCAGAGATATCTGTGGTGGTCAAGGCATCAATGAGGCCACACACTCCATGATTGTTGTTCCCCATGATTGTTGACTGACTTCATAGTAGTTGCTCATTTAAATAAAAAAACCTAAATAGCTTTGTAATCCTGTACACGCCCCTCCCTTGATTCCACCAGTGGTGTCCCTGCCATAGTTTTTTCAAGTGTATTTGTTTTCTCATTGACTTTATAGTTGTTACTCATTTAAATGAAAATACCATAGGTATTTTTAAACAAAGTCCCCTGAGGCCCTGCCTCTCACCCCAGCCCCTGCCCATCACAACAAGGCACCACGCCCTCTAGCACCCTGACCAGAAGGCCCCACCTCTGCCATCTCTTCATAGTATATGTTAATTTAAACAAAAGAACACAATTGTTTATGAACCCTGACTCCCAAAGACCCCCCACCCGTACAACTTTAAGTTCCCACCCCCATAACCCTGATGTCCCAGGGCATTATATGAAAATTTTCCATGTCAATCTTCAATTATTCTAGAAATTATTTACAAAACAGTTTCAATTTTTTTCTACATTGTTTTCTGTTTGTCATCACTTTAATCATTTCTTCCTTATGGGCCTTATATATTTTTCTATGTTTATCTTAATTTTTATCACTAGTATTTACAAAAATGTCTTCAAAATTATCAAACAGGTTTATTTTACAAATTATATTAATTATATAAAATTACATAAAATTATTATATATTATTATTATATATTATATATGATAAATATGAAAAGTAAATATAATCATATGAATATATTGTATATATTACACATATGATAAATGTAATAAATGTTACCAAGTCCAAAAATTTATTTTTTGTTTATCAAGATTTTGATGAAAAATATGGATTTTTTTACATTATGAAAAATTAAAACAGTGGATTTCATACCTATGATTACTTAAAGAATATATGATATTTATTTATGTATATATTATTGTATTTATCATATATATTATGTGAAACATATTTATACATATTATATTTATTATATATTTGATATATAATATATTCATTTATGTATATATATATATTTATTATAAATTAAACATACATTAGGTTATATATTTACTTATTTTATTTATTATACACATAATATATATTAATTCATATGTATGTTTATATATAAATAATTATTATAAAATAATATTCTATATAAAATATTTAGAATATATTTATTTTACATATTATATATGATAAATTTAATATATTTATAATTTTAATGTGTATTTATTTATATATGTGTATTTATTTATTATATATGATATTCATAATATATTTACTTGTTTTTATTTATTATGTTTATTACATGTAATACTTATATAATATATTTATTTTTATGTATGTATTTATTCCTGATATTTATCATAAATGTAATATATATAATCCATTTACTTACTTGTATTTATTTATTATTTTATTATTTTATTATAATTTACTATTGCAATATTTTATTATAATATTATAATGATAATGTAAATAAAATGATAATTTTACAAGGTCGATCCTAGGCTGGTAGAGAACACTGATGGTGGACTAGACATCTTGGGGTACAGAGGAAGTTGAACAAAGCCACAAAATATGGGGGTGTGGAACCAACCCTCTCCATGGGTACTAGTCCCAACACTGGCTTCTCACCTAGCAGCAGGAGGCTCTGCACTGGATCAAGGGCAATGGGTGGGCTACTCTGTGTGTCCCTGAGGCCTTCAGTTTCCCTGGCCTGAACCCAGAGTGCAGTGGGAGATGAAAAGAAGGCCCCCAACAAAACCTTGTTCTACTTATCAGGGTACTCAGGTTGGTATCTCAGGTACCCCTCAATATGAGTTCTGGTGGATGCTGTCCCACAAAGTCATCCAGTCATCTGTCCAACTCAGAGGCACAGAGGGGCTGGCCACCAACTTCCACAATCAAACCTGCAAGCCACATAGCATCCTGAACTGAGGACAATGATATATCAAAAGAAGAAATGAATATTTCATCCCAACATGCCCCCTTGACAACCAGGCCCTGGCCTCAACCCTTAATTCTAAGCACCTACTAAGTAAACATCTCTAGGCAACTGACCAGGAAACCAGGAAACCAGGCAACCATTTTGTGTTAATTCCAGCTCCCTCACAATCTCTCTCCTCTCTTTAACCCTCCATCCCACCTCCACCACACCCCAGCCATTCACCAACTACCATGCAGCACTCAGGGAATTCTTTGTTTTCCTTTTTTTTCTCCAAAGTCCCCCAGTCACTCTCACCATGGATCCTTCCTTTTGTATCCTAGCACACAACCACGTACCTACCTGTGCAGGGACTAGGCACACATGCAACTCAGTGCTCTCTGAAAGGATTCAAGTGGACTCAAGATGACAGGCAACTAGGCACAAAGCACAATGAGCATGTCTCACTTGTCTCACCAGGATCCCTGCAGCACAACTCCTCACCAACTCCTCCTAGACCAATTCACACCAAGGTCTTCTGAGGGTGAACATTGGAAATACTCAAGGTGTCATCAAACTTTCTCTTCAAGTGTTCACTACCACAGCATTATAGAAACTGGCTATCTATCTATCTATCTATCTATCTATCTATCATCTATCTATCTTTTTTCTGCCTACCTATCTAACTACATATACCTATTTACCTACCTACCTACTTAAATACCTACTATCTTCTATCTATCTATCTATCTATCTATCTATCTATCTATCTATCTATCTATCTTTTTCTACCTACCTACCTAACTACATATATACTTACTTAACTACCTACCTAACTACTTAAATACCTAGTATCTTTTTATCTATCTATCTATCTATCTATCTATCTATCTATCTATCTATCTATTTATCTATCTTTTTCCTACCTACCTATCTACTTACACACCTCCTGTCTTTCTATGTATGTATGTATGTATGTATGTATGTATGTATGTATCTATCTATCTATCTATCTATCTATCTATCTAACTGGCAATGTATCTATCATTTATCTTTTTCTATCTACCTACCTAACTAACTACATATCTACCTAACTACCAACCTTCCTACCTACTTACACACCTCCTATCTTTCTTTCTATCTATCTATCTATCTATCTATCTATCTATCTATCTATCTATCTTTTTTCTACCTACCTACCTACCTCCTTCTATCTCCTTTTGGCTTACCAATATATATACTTCCAGGTACATTTTCTAGGGCAGAAGCACCTGTTTGTTTACCAGATAGTGAATGGCATGGTCATTTATGAAATGCTTTTCACCAGCAAGCCTTCCTTTCATGAGCACTGAGAGTCTCCAGAGGTCCACTCCTGCACTGTCGAGAGCATAAGTCACAGCTGGTGTAAGTAGACCCATCTAACAACCACCAGGAGAGAAGTCTGGCATTGCTTTCCACTTCTCCTTGCTTACCAAGCTTCCTGAAGGCATCTGCTCTGATACAAGCAAGACAGCTCTTTCTATACAGGCAGGCCTGCTCTGAGTTCTCAGAGGTGCAAGGCCCACCACCCCAAACAAGGAAGAGTCCTTCCACCCTCTATATTATTGATTGCTAAACAATTGTCTCATTCTTTTACCATGACAGAAAGGTACCATCAGGAATAATTTCCGTGTTGTCCACATTAAGTTTTTCTACACCTCGTGCCAACCTGTGCTATAGCCTGGTCACACATACCACCTTAAGGGTTTGCACTAAATTGAACCTAACCTTTACAGATAAGGCTGTGCTCAACACCATAAGAAATGATAAATAAATAAATGTATAAATGAATAACTCTGAATATTGATTCAGCCTTCGCCATCAATGATCAATATCTGTGATCAATACTCTTTATCTACAGGTTAAGGTTGACTCTATTCATTATTATTCCTACTATTATTTATTTTTTATGCTGTTTTTTGACTGGAATGATGATTTTTCTTGATCATGGTAATGTTTTGTGAGTCACTGAGGTATGACATCATGGGTATGACATCATCTGTGTGACATCATGGGTGTGACATCATGAGTGTTACATTATGGGTATGATATTGTGTGTATGACATCATGAGTGTGACATCATGAATGTGTCATCAAGTGTATGATACCATGATTACTACATGGGTATGATATATGTAGAAGTCATGGGTATGACTTTATGGGTATGAAATCATAGGTGTTATTTCATGAGTGTGACATCACAAGTGTGACATCATGAGTGTGACATCAAAAGTGTGACATTGCAAGTGTGACTTTAAGGGTATGACATCATGAGTTTTACATCATGGGTATGATGGGTTTGACATGGGTATGACATCACTGTTCTGAAATCATGGATATGATATCATGGCTATGACATCATGGGTATGATATCATTGGCATAACATCATGGGTATGAAATTATGGGTATGACATCATGAGAGTAAAATTACAGGTATATCATCATGGTATGACATCATGGGTATGATGTGGGTATAACCTCACAGATGTGACATCATGGGTGTGGCACAAAGGTATGACATCATGGGGTGATTCTGGAAAGGCGGTTGTCTTCTACAATTGAAATAGGAAGAAAAGATATACACCCTTATAGCAGGTGAGCAGTTAGTGAGTAATGGCACCAATATTATATATTATAGATATGAATATATACCTGTTAATATCACAGTATATATGATATAACATCTATAATTTATAATATATAATGTAATATATAATATAATGTATATTAATATTATAATATAGAATACCAATATACTACTAATATGTAATATCTTAATTAATATAATATATCAATATAATAATATAGTATACAAATATAATATTCACAATTAATATCTTAATAAATAAAATACAACATATTAATATAATTATTTTATATTGTATTTTATATAACATGTTATAAATAATATAAATATATAATATAGTATAATATTTATATGACACAATGTATCATATAATATATTAATAGAATATTAATATATAATATATTAATTAATACATTATAATATATTTATAGAATTATATAATGTAGAATAATACATGTAATATAATATCTGTGATACTGTATAATACATTATATATGTTTTATGTTATATATATATATTAGATAGATAGATAGATAGATAGACAGACAGACAGATAGATAGATAAATAGATCCAAATTCCTTTCAAATGTCCCCACCATATCAGGGCATATTTTATCTGACATTGTAAGTGTTTATGGCACCCATTTTGTTCAATGAGTGTGGCTCATGCCTGAGTACACCAGGATACACAGTTCCACATGAGGTTTATTTAGGAGATAGGGCAAAAGTGACCACGAGATGAGGAAGACAGAGACATCAGGGGTTCTGCCAATTTATACAGAATATACTATATATATTAAATATAATATGTATACATATATGTTAAATATGCTGTATACATTAAAAACACTGTATACGTTAAATGCACAGTATAAAATAAATATGCCGTATATACTAAATACACTGTATATGTTAAATATGCTGTACACATCAAATGCACTATATAAATTTATATATACTATATACATTAAATTTACTGTATTCATTAAATTTTACTGTACACATACAATATACTGTAGACATTAAATATAATGTATACATTAAATATATTGTACATATTGAATATAACTTATATATTAAATAAAATATATAAATTAAATATATCATATAAATTAAATATGCCATATGAATTAAATATACCAGAAGAGAACAGCATGCAAAGAGAGAGAAAGTCTGACCCAAAGGAAGAGCTGGTTTGTTTTTATTTGTTTTGGGACTGGGTGGGTTAGCTCAGGTTCCTATATTATATAACATATGTATTATATGCTTCATATAATATTATATTATATATTTCATAATATATATATAATTTATTACAGAAATTTTTATATTCTACATTTAATCATATGTGTTCTATATTACAGAAAATTTTATATTATGTTTTATATATAAATTATGTATTTCACATATAAATATATGTATGTATTATATAATATATATAATATACTACATATATTATTACATTATATTTCACATATTATTTTATATATATACATATATAAAATTAAAAATAATAAATATGTACGTATATTACATAGATTATTATATATATATGGTATAAATCTTATATATTACATAAAATACTATATGTAATATATGAAATATTATATAATACTTATATTATTATATTTTAAATTATATATTATTTTAAGTATATACATATACATAAAATGAATCTTTGTTTATACATGTATTTATGTATGTCTTTTTATTATATATATTTTATTAAACTTAAAATACAGCATGTCTGGTTGTAATTACAATATAAAAAAACTCAGTAACACTAAGTGTGATCTATATATAAGTGGCAGCTGCCTTTGATTCAGATCATCCATTCAATAGACCACATACATCACCCTATGCTGGCAGGTGTGAGTACTGTGTATATATCATATCATCACACCATAGAACATATCAGAATGCATGTGAAGTTTCACAGCACATTTTAAAGTCTGCTGAATTTTAACATCTAATATATATATGTATAAAAAATTATATATACATACATGTAGTCACAGTGACTCAAACTAATAATTATATATTAAATTATATCTTTTATACATATTTTTATATACATATATTAAGTATATAATAAATATATATACTATATTTATATATAATGTATATTAATATATTACAGAATATGTGATATATACATATATAATATGTATATAATGCATTTTATATAAAATGAAGGTATATATATTATTATATATTATATATCACATATATATCATATATCACACATCACATATCACAGGTCACATATCACATATCGCATATCATATATCATATATTAATTATTATATATTATATATTAATTGTATATTAATTATATATTATATATGTAGACATAGATGTTTTACATATTATATAAATATATTTTATGTGTATACATGATATAACATATATCATATAGTATAATATACAATATATAATGCATTATATATTTCATATATTTTATATTTTATTTTACATATAGTATATCATATTATATATTATATATATTTAAGATACATACATTATTGTTTTCTTCAATCATCTTGATTATACTAAAAATTTTTTTCCATTTAACTCTTCAATTTTACTAGGGATTTTTATAGAAATCTTTTTAATTTTTCATAAATTTTTCTACATTTGAGGTCATCTTAATCAAAATTTTTTTCAATAATAATTTTTAGTTTTTCAAAAAATTTTTTTATATTTATTTTAATTTTATTACTAATTTTTTCAACATTGTCTTAAATTTTATTAAACAATTTTTCAGTTCAAACATTCAAATTTTAAACTAATTTTTGTTAAATCATCTTCAAATTCTCACTAATTTATCCATTTCAATTTTCAATTGTTTTAGGGATTTTACTTCAGTTTCAATATTTTCACACTCTTTTTCTGTATTTTATTTCAATAAAAAACTTTTCCACAAATATTTTACACATTTTTATCAAATTTTTCTATATTCCTCTAGATATTTATCACTAACTTTTTCAACAGTTTCTAGAGATTTATCAAATATTATTTTAATTCAAATGTTCAGTTTTACTGAAATATTCCTAAATTATCATAAATTTTCATCAAGTTTTTTCATGTCAATCTTGAATTCTTTTAGGGATTTTTCTACAAACAGTTTCAATGTTTTCATACCCTTTTTCTATATTTACATTCATTTTAACCAAATTTTTTCCTCAAATGTTCTAAATTTTTCAACATTTTTTCTCTATTTATATTCATGTTATTAATAATTTTAAAAATAATGCCTTCAATTTTATAAAAAGTTTTCCATGCTAATATTGACCTTTTCCCTATTTTTTCCTAAACTGTCTTCACTTCTATAATGAATTTTCTATGTCAATCAATTGTGAATTTTTTAGAGATTTCTCTACAAACAGATTCACTATTTTCATACTTTTTTCTTCATTTTATATTTCACTTCATACTTCTCTTCATTTTAACCAAAATTTTTTCACATTTTTTATATTATTTCCACAATTTTTTGACATTTATCTTAACTTTTATCACTAATAATTAAACAATGTCTTCAATTATGTTGAATATTTTTATGCTCGTATTTAATTTTTCCTAAATTTTTTAAAATCACCATCAATTTTAAAATAAATTTTCTCGGTCAATCAATATTAAAATTTTTAGGGATTTTTCTATAAACTTTTAATATTTGAATAATTTTTAACTATCTTTGTGTTTATTGTAACAAAATATTTCCACAAACATTTCATATTTTTTCAACAATGTTTTCCTATATTTATCTTAATTGTAACCTCTAATTTTTAAAACAATATCCTTAATTTTATCAAACATTTTTCAAGGCAAATATTCAGTTTTTCCCAAGTTTAACTTAAATCATCATCAATTTTCTAAAGAATTTTTCCATGTCAATCTTAAAGTTTTGCTATTTCTCTACAGTTTCAGTATTTTCATACTTTTTTCTAAATTTGTCTTCATTTTTAACAAAATTTTTCCACAAATGATTTATATTTTCCATATTTTTTGATATTTATCTTAATTTTATCACTAATAATGTAACAATAACTTTAGTTATGTCAAATATTTTGATGCTAATATTTCAATTTTTCCTAATTTTTCTTCAATCCCCTTCAGTTTTATAATGAATATTCCCTGTCAATCAATCTTGAATTTTGTAGGGATTTTTCTACAAACTGTTTCAATATTTGAATAATTTTTAACTACCTTTGTGTTCATTGTAACCAAATCTTTCCACAAATGTTTTATATTTTTTCAACAATTTTCTATGTTTATCTTAATTTTTATCACTAATTTTTAAAACAGTGTTTCCGTTTTATCAAGTACTTTTATGCAAATATTAAATTTCTTCTTGAATTATTTTTCTCATCTTCAATATCTAATGAGTTTTCTATTTCTATCTTGAATTTTTTAAAGGATTTTTCTAAAAAAAATGTTTCAATATTTGATCATATTTTTTCTATTTGTCCAAATTTTACCAGAAATGTTGTAGGTATTTTCCAAATTTTTTTCTATATTCATCTTAATTTTTATCAGTAATTTTTAAAAGAATGTCTTAAATTTTATCAAATATTTTTCCATGCAAATGTTCAATTTCTTCTGAAAAATTTTAAAATCATCTTCAATTTTCTAATGTATTTTCTATGTCAATCTTGAAACATAAGGGCTTTATCTACAGTTTCAATAATGTCATACTTTTTTCTATATTTGTCTTTATTTTAACCAAAAATTTTCCACAAATATTTTGTATTTCGTCAACAAATTTTTCAATATTTATCTCAGTTTTTATCACTAAATTTAAAAACAATGTCTCAATTTTATCAAACATTTTTCCATGCAAGCATTCAATTTCTTCTCAATTTTTCTTAAATCAAACTCAGTTTTCTTTTGAATTGTTCCATGTCTATCTTTAATTTTTTAAATGATGTTTCTACAAAAATTCAATATTTTCATACTTTTTTCTACATATGTCTCATTTACCTGAAAGTTTTCCATAAATGTTTTTTATCTTTTCAACAATTTTCTATATTCGTCTTAATTTTTATCACTAATTTAAAAACAATGTTTTCAATTATATCAAATATTTGTCCATGCAAATATTCAGTTTTTTGAAATTTTTTTTAAATTGTATTCAATTTTTCATGATTTTTTCATGTTGTTCATGAATTATTTTAGAAAATTTTCATACTTTTTTCTATATTTGTCTTCAGTTTACTAAAAGTTTTCAATAAATGTTTTGTATTTTTCAACATTTTTTCTATGTTCATCCTAATATTTATCACTAATATTTAGAAGAATGTCTTGAACTTCTTAAACTATTTTGTCCGTTCAAATATTCAATTTTTTCTGAAATTCTGCTTAGATTATCTTTAAATTCATAACACATTTTCCCACGTCAAACATGAATTCATTTATAGAGATTTTTGTATGACAATATTAATATTTTCATACTTTTTTTTATGTTGGTCTTCACTTTAACCAAATTTTTTCCAAAAATATTTTATAATATTTCAAGTTTTTCTATATTTATCTTAATTTTTCCATTAATTTTTAAACAATGTCTTTAGTTTTACCAAATATTTTTAATGAAAATATTGAATTTCTCTTGAAATTTTTGTTCTACAACATTCTAATGCATTTTTCCATGTCTATATTGCATTTTTAACGAATTATTCTTCAAATAGTTTCAATACTTTCATACTTATTTTTCTGTATTTGTCTTCATTTGAAACAAATTTTTTCACGAATGTATATTTTTCAAATTTTTTTATATATTTATCTTAATTTTTATAACATATTAAAAACAATGTCTTCAATTTTATCAAATTTTCTCCATGCAAATATTTTATTTATTTTGATATTTTTCTTAAATTATCTTGAATTTTCTAATACATATTTTCATGTCAATGAATCTTGAATTTTTGAAAAGATTTTTCTACAGTTTCAATATTTTCATATATATTATCTACATTTATCTTCCTCTTAACCAAAATTTATTCACAAATGTTTTGCATTTTTTCAACAATTGTTTCTATATTTATATTACTGTTTATCACTAATTTTTATCTTCAAATTTTAAAATATTTTTCCTTGCAAAAATCTAATTTCTTCTGTAATATATTTATTTTAAATCATCTTCAATTTTGCAATGTATTTAACCATGTCAATCTTTAATTTTTTAGGTATTTTCCTACAAACAGTTTCAATATTTGCATACTTTTTTCTATATCTGTCTTCATATAAACCAAAATTTTCTACAAATATTTTATGTTTTTTAACAACTTTTTATATTTATCTTAATTTTTATCACTAATTTTTAATACAAAACCTTTAATTTTATCAAAATTTATTTCCATGCAAATATTCAATTTTTCTTAAATCATCTTCAGTTATTTAATGAATTTTTCCATGTAAATCTTAATAGTTTGTAGGGTTTTTTCACATTCATTGATAATAGACTTTTTCCTCATATAATACATAATGATTATACTTTTATAAATTATATATTATATATTTATTATATATTATATATTTATTATATATTATATATTATATATTTATTATATATTATTTATTATATATTATATATTATTTATTATATATTATATATTATTTATTATATATTATTTATTATATATTATATATTATATATTATATATTATATATTATATATCATATATCATATATTATATATTATATATTATATATTATATATTATATATTATATATTATATATTATATATTATATATTATATATTATATATTATATATTATATATTATATATTATATATTATATATTATATATTATATATTATATATTATATATTATATATTATATATTATATATTATATATTATATATTATATATTATATATTTATTATATATTATTTATTATATATTATATATTATATATTATATATTATTATATTCATTATATATTATATATTATATATTATATATTATATATTATATATTATTATATATTATTATATATTATATATTATACAGTATACAGTATACAGTATACAGTATACAGTATACAGTATACAGTATACAGTATACAGTATATAGTATATAGTATATAGTATATAGTATATAGTATATAGTATATAGTATATAGTATATAGTATATAGTATATAGTATATAGTATATAGTATATTCTGAAGAAATAATATTTCACATGTATATACATATGTGAAACAACATATATGCTTGTCTGTTTGGCTTAGGTGAGTATCATCCTCTATCAATTCTTTTGATATCTAATCAATAAAACGTGACATCCACGAATAGTGCTTCTTCCAAGCACACATTGGAATACAAACGTGATATGAAATAGTCTATCATTGGAATACACACATTATATAAAGTAGTTTATAATCAGAATATTTGTTACTTCTTTCTCTTTCACCCAAATTTAGCATGTTAATTACCAAAAGTGGTTTTAAATAATAGTTAATTAATTTAAATAATCTTAATATCAACTAACTTTAATTGTAAACAATTTTAAATAACTTTAAATAATTATAAATGAGAATATGAAATAATTCTCATTATTTTTAAATAATTTTCATTTAGGACATTAATTTCAAAATGCATTTTATGTATAAGATTTAAATAAGTTTAAAATAAATGTAATAATATTAAATAGCATTTAAATAATTCTGAATATTTTTCATTTAGGACATTAATGTCTAAATGTATTATTTGTATAATATTTAAATCATTTTAAGAAAAATTTTAAAAATTATTAAATAATTTTAAACTAATTTTAATATTTTTAAACTATTTTAAATAATTTTAATTTAGGAAATCAATTTCCAAATGAATTTTTAAATAATTTTTAAATAATTTTAAGTATTTTAAATAATTAACATATACAATAATAATTTTCAAATGTGTATTAAATTTTTCAATAATTTTTAATAATTTTATATAATTTTAAATAATTTTAATTTTTTTGTTTGTATTTTGGGGTTTTTTTTTTGTTTTTTGCTTTGTTATTTTTGTGTTTTTTTCCTCTCAAACACTTCATTTATCAGTATTTATATATACATACATACTTATACATGTATACATACATACATACATATATGAAAAATAATTAAATAAGATATATTTGAGCAGTATTGGGGGTTGGGAAGAGTGGGAGGAAGGAGAGAAAGAAAAAATCATGTAAATACAGTGCTCATATATGAAATTCTCAAAAAGGAATCCATTTTTAAAAAATGTTCAACAGATTAACTTGCATTTTACAATATGAAAACAAATATGACGTATAATTATGTTGAAGGACATGTTGTGGTGAGACAGCCACTAGGCAAGAATTGCCACTTTCCTTCTACAGACAAATTACTTTCCAGAAAAGGACACACTTGCAGAATAGTCGACTGATTATATCTGCCTAGACAGAGTAATCAGCCCTTAATAATTCTGCAGCACTAAGGTCTGTCAGATGATCCTGGGCCAGAAGGCAGAAGAACAGATGCTCCAACGTTTTGAAGTAGAGCAAGTGTCCAGGTGTTCTACAAATTTTCTACAAATATTTTGTATTTTTCAACAGTATTTTCTATATTTATCTTCATTTTTCACTACTTTTTAAAACAATGTCTTGAATTTCATCCAACATTTTTCATGCAAATATTCAATTTCTTCTTAAATTTTACTTAAGTCATCTTAAATTTTGTATTGAATTTTCCATGGCAATCTTGAATTTCTTTCAGAGATTTTTCTACAAACAGTTTCAGTGTTTTCATGTTTTTTTTCTATATTTGTCTGCATTTTAACCAAAATTATTCCACAAATGTTTTATATGTTTTCAATGATTTTCTCTATATTCATCTTAATTTTTATTACTAATTGTCAATCTTCCATTTTTTTTTCAGGGATTTTTTTCAACGAAAAATAAGAATATTTTCATACTTTCTTATATTTGTGCTAAATTTAACCAAAATTTTACCACAAAAATATTTTATATTTTTCAACAATTTTTTCTATATTTGTGTTAATCTTTATCACTAATTTTCGATGTCTTCAATTTTATTAAATATTTTTATGCAAATATTAAATTTCTTCTGAAATTATTCTTAAAATCATACTCAATTTTCTAATATATTTTTCCATGAAAATCTTGAATTTTTTAGGTATTTTTCAACAAACAGTTTCAACTTTTTAATACATTTTCTTGTTATAGTCATCATTTTAATCAAATGCTTTTCATATATGTTTTTTGTTGTTTCATCAATTTTCACTATTTATTTTAATTTTCATCACTACTTTTTTGACAATCTCTTAAATTTTATCAAATATTTTTACATGCAAATATTCTATTTTTTGCTAAAATTGGCCTAGCATCTCCAATTTTCTAATGAATTTTTCATGTTAATCTTGAATTTTTAATAAGAAGTTTTGTATAGTTTCAAGATTTTTACACTTTTTTCTGTATTTGTCTTCTATTTTACCCAAATATTTTCAACATATATTTTACAAGTTTTCTTCGGTTATTTTTCTATAATTATCTTAATTTTTATAACTAAGTTTTAAAGTAATGTCTTCAATTTTATCAAATATTTTTTCATGCAAATATTGAATTATTTCTGAAAATTTGCTTAGATTATCTTTTATTTTCTAATATTTTTCCATGTCAATCTTGAATTTATTATTTAATGATTTTTTGACAGTTTCAATATTTTCACACATATCTCTGTATTTATCTTCATTTTAACTAAAAATTTCAAGAAATATTTAATATTTTTTCAATAATGTTTTCTCTTTTCATGTTAATTTATATCACAATTTTCAAAAACTTTATCACAATTTTTCCATGCAAATATTCAATTTGTCCTGAAGTTTTTTTAAAATCATCTTCAATTTTCTTATGTTATTTTCCATGACAATCTTAATTTTTTTTAGTGTTTTTCAACACACTGTTATATTATTTTATACTTTCTTAAATATTTGTCTTCATTTAATGAAACAATACCTAAAAATGTTTAATAAACATTAAAATCTTCTGAAATTTTTCTAAAAATTGTCTTCAATTTTCTGATGAGTTTTTCCATGACAATCTTAAATTGTTTAGAGATTTTTCTACAGTTTCAGTATTTTCATATTTATTTCTATATTTGTCATCATTTAAATCAAAATGATTCCAAAAATGTTTTATAGTTTTCAACAACTTTTTCTATGTTTATCTTCAATATTTCAATGATTTTATCTATCTCTGTCTCGAAATTTTTATGTATTTTTCTACAATTTCAATATTTTCATATTTTTTCTATATTTGTCTTTATTGTAACCACAACTTTTCCACAAATGTTTCATATGTTTTCAACAATTGTTTCTATATTTACCTTAATTTTTATCACTAATATTTAAAACATATCTTCAATTTAATCAAACATTTTCCATACAAATATTCAATTTCTTCTGAAATTTTTCTTAAATTATCTTTAATTTTTAATGAATTTTCCATGATAATTTTGAAATTTTTTAGCAATTTTTCCAGTTTTAAGATTTTTATTCTTTTTCATATATTTGTCTTCATTTTAATCAAGAATTTTTAAAAACTTTCTATTCATCATGTATTCAAATTTTCACTTTAATTTTAACTATTCTTTTATTGAAATTCATAATACATTGACATTTTCAATATAATTTAACTAGCCCTATATTGAAATGTACCATTTAATATTAACTAGTCCTATATTGAAATGTACCATTTAATGTTAATTAGTCATATACAGAAATTTACAATTTAATGTTATATATTTCTATATTTCTATTTTAAATTTAATATTAACTAGTGCTATATTAAAATTTTCTATTTATTATTAACTAGTAGTATATTACATTTTACAATTTAATGTTAACTAGATCGCTATGAATTTTACAATTTAAGGTTAACAGTACGCAGAAATTTACAATTATATATTAACTAGTACTATATCAAAATTTCAAATATAATATTAACTAGTACTAAGTTATAATTTACAATATTTGACATTTCCAAATTAATATTAACCAGTCTTATATTGAATTTTACATTTAATATTAACTAGTTTAATATTGAAATTTACAATTTGTTGTGGTAAATCTCTTGCCCATAGGGAGTCCATAGAATAAAGACACAAGTCAGTAAATATCAAATGAACGCTGCATGCCTAGATTGGGCAGATTCACCATTAAACTACACTATTCCCGGCTAAGAGAGCTCTTAACAACTTGCGGTTTCCTAGGTCAGGGTCTCCTTCGTCTTCTCCCCTTCCACCAACTGCCAACTCCCTCAACTCCAACGGCTCTCTTGGTCTTATCCTCTTTCCCTGCCTCTGGCTCCTCCCACTCCTCTTCCACTGCCCAATCACTGGCTGTAACCATTATTTAACAAATTTGATTGGACAGAAGGTTTACAAGATTCACTCCTCCTTCACAGCCCCTCCCAGGAGTGGAATTACCATGACAACAAGAGGCTAGGGCTATCCACCACAACAATTTAATTTTAACTAGGCATATATTGAAACTTAGAGTTTAATTTTAACTAGTCCTGTATTTACATTTAAAATTTAATATTAATTAGTCCTGTTTTTTAAAATGTAATATAGTTAAAATATAATTTAATGATAACTAGGCAAATATAGAAATTTCCAATTTAATATTAACTAGTCCTCTACTGAAATTAAAATTTAATTTTATCTAGTTCTATATTGAAATGTACAATTTAATTATAACTAGTACTGTTTTAAAATTTACAATTTAATATTATTAAGTTTTATATTGAAATTTAAAATTTAAATTTAACTAGTCCTATATTAAAAGTTCACTAAACTTTTAAACTTCCAATTTAATATTAACTAGTTTTTCATTGAAATTTAGACTTTAATAGTCCAATATTAAAATTTACAATTTAATTTTAACTAGTCCCATATTAAAACTTACAATGAAATTTTAACTAGTCCTATATTGAAATTTGCCATTTAATTTTATCTCATCCTATATTAAAATGTACAATTTAATTTTAACTTGTACTATACTCAAATTTAAAAACTAATATTATCTAGGTTACATTGAAATTTACAATTTATTTTTAACTAGTCTTTTATTGAAATTTACAATTTAATATTAACTAGTCATATACAAAAAAAATTCCAATTTAAGTTTAACTAACCCTACATTGAAATAGCAAATTAAATATTAACAACACCTATGTTGATATTTCAAATTTTATATTAATTAGTCCTATATTAGAATTTACAATTTAATATTTACTACTTTTATATTGAAATTTACAATTCAATGTTTACTAGTCCTACATTGAAATTTAAAATTTTATATTAACTAGTCCTATATTGAAACTTACTCTTTAACTACTTCTATATTGAAATCCACAATACTTTGTAATTTCCAGTTTAATATTATCTTGTCCTATATTGAAATTTGCAACTAAATATTAAAATATTTATAAAATAGTTTTATTTTGAAATTAACAATTTAATTTTAACTACTCCTATATTCAAATTTACAATATTTTGAAATTTCCAATTGAATATAAACCCGTCTTATATTGATATTTACAATTTTATCTTAACTGGATGATAAAAAATTTCCAATTTAATATTTACAAGTTATATATTAAAATATACAATGAAATGCTATCTAGTCCTATATTGAAATTTACAATATTTTGACATTTCCTATTTGTTATCAATTAATCTTTTATTGAAATTAAAAATTTAATGTTAACTAGTTATATAGAGAAATTTCCAATTTAATATTTACCAGCCCTATACTGAAATTTCCAATTTAATATTAATTAGTAATATATTAAAATGTACAATTCTTTGACATTTTTTATTTAATATTAAATAGTTTCATACTAAAATTACAAATATAATGTTAACTAGTCTTATTCAGAAGTTTTCAATTTAATATTAACTAGGCTTATATTGAAGTTATAAATTTAATGTTAACTAATCATATATAGTAATTTCCAATTTCATATTAAGCAGTCATGAATTGAAGTTTACAATTTACTATTAATTAACTCTATATTAAAATTTCTTATTTAATTTTAACTACCCCTATATTGAAATTTAAATTTTAATATAAACTAGATCTACTTTGAATTTTACAATTAAATTTGAGTTAGTCCTATACTGAAATTTTCAATTATATACTAACTAGTGCTACATTGAAATTTGAATTTAATATTAACAAGTTCCTTGTTAAAATTTACAATTTAATGTTCACTAGTCATATAGAGAAATTTCAAATTTAATATTAAATAGTTGTAAAATGAAATTTAATATCAACTAATCCTATATAGAAATTTTCAAAACTTTGACATTTCCAATTTAATATTAACAAGTTCTATATTGAAATTTACAAGTTAGTGTTGCCTAGTCACAATAGAAGTTTCTAATTCAATATTAATTAATCCTATATTGAAATTTTAAATTTAATTTTAACTACTTGTATATAGATATTTCCAATTTAATATTAATTAGCCTTATATTGAAATTTGCAATTTAATTTTAACAAGTCCTATACTAAAACTAACAATTTAACTTTAACTAGTCCTACATTGAAATTTACAATTTATTTGCTTAATTTATTCATTTTTGAGATTTATTTATTTACAGTACAGATGTCATCATCATTCCCCATATCCCCTCCCTAGAGTCCAAAATCCCATCCTCCACTTTCTTAATGCTTTTATACCATTTTGATGACATACATGTAATAAAGTCAGTTCTAGGTTGATGGTCTAAGAAAATATAGAAAACATTTGATTAAAATAATTACAAATACAAAAAAATGTATAAACTACTTGAAACATTTTATAAGAACAATTTTAAAAATTGAAGATTGACAAAGAAAAACTTTACTGATATATTTATTATAATACTAAATTGGAAAAATGTTTTCTACATGTTTTTTATTTTTTCATCAAATTTTCACTAGCTATCTTAAGTTTTATCACTAGTTTTTTCAACAATATCTTCAATATTATCAAATATTTTTCCATGCAAATATTCAATTTTATTAGAAGTTTGCATTAAATCACATCCAATGTCATATCAAGTTTTTTAACCAATCTTTAATTTTTTAAATAATTTTTTAATAAACTTTATCTTTTCATATTTTTTTGTTTATCATCATTTTAATCAAATTTCTTCCACGTAAGTTTTATATTTTTTGTCAATATTCACTATCTTACTATCTTAATTTTATCACTAGTTTTTTAAACAATGTCTTGAATTTTATCACTTTTCCATGCAAATATTCAATTTTATAGGAAATTTATTTTAAATCACATTCAATTTCATTTCAATTTATTTCTAATCAGTCATGTATTATTTAAAAATTTTCTAAAAAATAATTTGACTTTTTTGTACTTTTTATATTTCTCATGTTTTTCATTAAATTTTTCTATATTTTTGTATTTTTTATAAAATTTTCAAGATTTATCTTAATTTTTATCAATAGGCCCCCTGGGAGGCCTGGCCACTCCCACATCTGCCTAGATCCGCCCCCAGGCGGCTGGAGGCGGGACTCTGGAGACCCGATGACCAATGAGACACTTGGAGCACCAAGGACAGACTGGGTCCTGGACCCGGTGGGCAGGGCCTGGGGGGGCCTGGACCCGCCCAGGGAGGGCTGGGACCGCCCCCTGGGAGTCTAGGACACTCCCACATCTGCATAGACCCTCCCCCAGGCGGCAGGAGGCGGGACTCTGGAGACCCGATGACCAATGAGACACTTGGAGCACCAAGGACAGACTGGGTCCTGGACCCGGTGGGCAGAGATAACAACCCAAGACAAGACCTATGAGAGGGCAGATGTGGGGCTAAGATTGGCAGAGAGAGCATTAACTGCTTAAAGATATCTGGCCACAAAAGCTACCTAGACGTAGATTTTGAGACTGCTCAGAGAAGTAGGATAACCTGTTTCCACTACCTAAATATGTAGGTTAATAACAAGTGACATAAGGGCTGGGAGGGCATCCTGTAAGGCATTTGTTGGGCAGCATCAAACAAAAGCAAGGGGGACCCGGATTACTCTGGTGAACAGGACTGGGCAGGACAAGTTGTCCACAAGAAGCCAGATGCAGCCTGGCTGCAGATGCCTTTGTAAAGATGTCCTGTGACTCTGTAAAACCTAAGATGTTCTCTTGCACTGCGCTCATCACCTCAGATGCTGTGCTTCCTGAGTCAGGTGAGCCAAACTCTGTGTCTTCTCCCCTGTTCTCTGCTCAGCTGGATCTTGCTCACTCAGAGGCCTCTCATGGCCCAAGAAACCCTCAGGAGCCCCTAGTTCACCTGTGCAGCCAGAATAGAGTGACTCCTAAGAAGATCTGCAGCCATGTTCAGAGAGGCGCAGGGACTTACAGGCAGAATCCTCAAAACAATATGGCTTGATAGCAGTAGAGCACCAAGAAGGCCAATTGCCAGATGGCATAGGGGCTTTCTCTCTTCTCTTTTGAGGCAAAAAACCCCAACAGCTGTCACCAGCTTCCAACAACGTAGCCAAGCACTGGGGCTTCCATTGGCCAGAGATGGGTGTCCATGTAGAACACTGGAATAGTCTAAACTATGTTTTCGTATGTTTTTTGGTAGGGGGTGTGCCTTTGTGTGTGTGTTTGTGTGTGGTGTGTGGTATGTGTGTGTGTATGCACGCTCACATGGGAGCATGCTCCTGCACCTCTTTGTATATGAGCTCCCTCCTACCTATAAGGTTCACAGATATGCATGTGGGTGCATAAGTGTTGGGGAACAGGAGGTTGTGCATGGTGGAGATGGAAGGGTCACACATCACACCCACTCCTCAACTGCAGGGAACCTGCCAACCACTGAAGGGTCCAGCAGGAAGGTGGCAAGCACTAGGAGACATGATCACGTACTTGCAAAAGATCCTGTGGGAGCCCTACCTAAACCCCTTGCCATTCTGGAACCTAGGGGCAGAGCCTCAGAAACAAATGCCTTTACTTGAGGACGAGGAAATGATACCACACACTCAGTGCCCAACCAAGACACTCGGACAGGGTGTAGCCCAGGATTTATCCAGCTCCTGCCTGCCTGAACCAGCCCACATGGAGTTGCCCCTAAATCTGACAGCCAATTCTCTTAGAGATGCAGACTCCTCTGTTACTGGCCACACTCTCTGAAGTTGTCAGGTCAAAGCACCCAGACAAAAAGGACCTCTCAGGATGATCCTCAGGGGTCGGATACCCTGTTCAGGGAATCAGAGGGCTCAAGAAACAGGGGAAAGGAACAGAGGAACACGAAGTGGGTTGGAGAACCAACCTTTCCCATAGGGCACTAGGCCCAACACTGCCTGCCACCTAGCAGTAGGGGGCTCTGCACTGGACTTAGGGCAATGGGTGGGGTGCTCTGTGTCCCTGACTCCTCCTGTTTCCCTAGCTTGAGCCCCGAGAGAGGTGGGAGATGAAAAGTAGGGCTGTCATGGAAAATTTGGTCTACTTACCCAGGCACAGAGGTTGGAATCTCAGATACCTCTCAATATGAGTTCTGCTGAATGCTGTCCCGAGAACTCATCCAGTCAACTGTCCACATCATAGGCCCAAAGGGGCTGGCTGCCTACGTCCACAATCATGGTTGGAGGCCACTTAGCACCCTGAGCTGAAGACAAGGACATATCATAAGTATTCCATCCCAACATGCAAGCTTACCAACCAAGCCCTGGACTTGGGCCACCAATTCTCAGCACCTACTAAGTAAACATCACTAGGCAACTGTCCAGGAAACCAGGCAACCCTTCTGAGCTACTTTTAGCTCCCTCACAATCTCTCTCCTCTCTCTAACCCTCCACCACACCAAACACATTCACCAACCACCATGCAGCACATAGGAGACTCTTTGGTAGTCTTCCTTCCTCCAAAGTCCCCAAGACACTCTCATCATGGATCTTTCTTTTTGTATCCTAGCACATACCCACCTACATGCCTGTGCAGCAGCTAGGCACACATGAAACTCAGAGCTCTCTGAAGGGATTCAAGTGGACCCAAGATGACAGGCACCTAGAAACAAAGCACAATGAGCATTGATCACTTGTCCCACCAGGATCCCTGAAGCATATCCCCTCCCCTCACTAACTTCCCCTAGACCAATTCACACCAAGGTCCTCTGAGGGTGCACTTTGCAAATTCTCAAGGTGCCTTAAAAACTCTCTCCAAGTGCTCACTGCCAGAGCATGGTGACAACTGCCTGGCTATCTATTTATCTATCTATCTATCTATCTATCTATCTATCTATCTATCTATCTATCTATCCATTCATCTTCTGTCTGTTTGTCTGTCTGTCTGTCTTTTTTCTACCTCCCTACCTTACTAAATATCTACCTGCCTACCTACCTACTTACACCCCTTCTACTATATTTTTTTGGTTTGCCAATATATACACTTCCAGGTACATTCTCTAGAGCAGAAGCACCTCTCTGTTTACCAGATGGTGAATATCATGGTCATTTGTGAAATGCTTTTTACTATCCAACAGCAAGTCTTCTTTTCATGAGCACTAAGAGTCTCCAGAGGACTACCCCTGCACTGTTGAGAGCTTAAGTCACAGCTGATGGAAGAAGAGTCCTCTAACAACCTCCAGGAGAGAAGCCTGCCATTGCTTTCCACTTCTTCCTCTTTACCAAGCTTACTGGTGGCATCGCTCTGAGACTACCTAGATAGCTCTTTCTATCCAAGAAGGCCTGCTCATAGTTCTTAGTGGTTCAAGGACCACAATGCCCCAAAATGGAAGGGTACTGCCACCCTCCATATTGTTTATTGCTAAGCAATTGCCTCGTCTATCCACCAAGAAACAACTTCACTGCTGTCCCTCTCAGAACTTTCTCCACATTGTGGCCACCCAAGTTATGGCCTGGGCACATATACAGCCTTTATGGTTTTCTCTACATTCAAACCTGGCCTTCCCAGACAATGATGAGCTCAACATCAAAAAAAAAATGATATACCCTGGTCACAAACTAGACCTGCTTCACAGACATCAGGGGTGTAGTTTCCTCATTAGAGGACACACAGCAAATACATAGAAACACACAAACACACACATAGTGTGTGTGAGAGAGAAAGAGACAGACAGACAGACAGACAGATAAACAGACAGTCAGAGACAGAGACACAAAAAGACAGAGACAAGGACAGAGAGAGACAGAGACAAGACAGAGAGAGAGAGAGATTTCTGAGAACTGAGACTGTCCATCTGTTAACTCCAGAACCATATCTATTTTCCTAAAAATCCCTAAACATGGCAGAGAAAGGCAAGTATCTTTTGCGCCTTCATCCTGGCTCATCTTTCTGGATATTAAGGAAGGTCACCTAGTCAGGAAAAGCCCAGACTATGCTGCTTGTTTCTGTGTCAGGTATCAAAGGCAGAAAGCTTTCAAGGTATCCAGCTTGTGTCGTTCCCAGGCAGCTGGGGATGTTTAAGACACCCATTAGACTAGACCATACTCTGGCTGTTTCTACTCACTTTGACCCCAAGAAACGACACTGTCTAGGCTCCTTGCCCACTTTGGGCACACCTTGAGGTTGCTTGTATAGGATGATGGTGGAGCCTCCCATAACATTGAAAGGTTGTGGGGACTTGTGTAATTTTCTGACAGGCCTGAGACTCCTACCACTACCTGAAGCACAGCTCCAGGAGAGAGCCTTTTTAAAAAAAGGAAAGTCAGAATTAACAATCCTAGACCTAGGAAGGGGCTGAGGTAGGGTTAAGGTTGGCAGAGAGAACATTGACTGCTTAAAGATATCTGGCCAAATATGCTACCTAGCCCTGAGATTTTGAGATACCTCAGAGAAGCAGACTAGCCTGATTCCACACCCTGACTCTCTGTGTGTTAGTAACAAGGGGACTTGGAGGTACAAATGGCATCCTCTAATGCAGCTGATGGGCAGCCTGAACAAAATCAAGGGAGACCTGGATCACTCTGATAAACAGGGACAAATAGGACAGGTCACCCATAAGAAGCCAGATGCAGCTTGGTTGCAGATGACTGTGTAGAGAGGTCCCTTGACTCTATGCAACCTAAGATGTTCTCCTGCAATATGCTCAGGACCTGGGAGGCTGTGCTTCCTGAGTCAGGCTAGCCAAACCTGGTTTCACAGGCCCTGTTCTCTGGTTGGCTGGATCCTGCTTGCTCACTGGCCTCTCCTAAGTCAAGAAGCCCTCAGGAGGCCCTAGTTTCACCTGTATAGCCAAAATAGAGCAGTTCCCAAGCAGGTCTGCCACCATGTTCAGAGAAGCACAGGGATGTACAGAAGAAAACGTCAAAAGAATTTGGCTTGATGGCAGTAGAGCACTGAGAATGCCAACTGACAGGCTGCATGAGCAATCTCCCTCTGTTCTTCCTAAGGCAAAAAATGGCAACCAGCTGTAACCTGCTGAAAAATCATGCCCAAGCACTGGGGCTTCCACTGGCCAGAGGTGGGTGTCCATGCAGGACACTGTGGATGCCTAAACTGTTTTTGTATGTTGTTGCATGGTGTGAGTGTGTGTGTGTGTGTGTGTGTGTGTACATGCACACACATGCAAGCTTGCTTTGTCGTATGCTCTCTCCTGCCTATAAGGTTCGTTAATATGGATGTGGGTGCATAAGTGTCGGGGAACATGAGGTTGTGCATGGTGAAGATGGAAGGGTCACCCATCACAGGCGCTCCTCAACTGCAGGGCACCTGCCAGTCACTTAAGGTTCCAGCAAAATAGCATCAAGCACGAACAGTCATTAGCAGGTACTTGCAAAGGATCCCGTGGGAGCCCTACATAAACCCTTGCAGATCTGGACCCTAGGGGCAGAGCCTTAGAAACAAATGCCTTGTCTTGAGGACAAGGAACTGACCTCGCCCACTCAGTCCCCAGCCAGGACACTGCAAGAAGGACTGGTGGGGAACTGATTAATACATCACCTAATTAACTGATTAATACATCACCTACATCGCCTGACCCTCCCCACATGGGGGTCTTCTAAAGCTTACAACCAGTTCTCTTCTTAGGGATGCAGACACCATGGTTTCTGGGAACACTTTCTCACTTCCCAGGTCGAGGCATCTAACCAAGAAGGCCCTCCCAGGTTGAAGCTCAGCTCATAGAGTACCCTGGTGGTGAGTCACAGAGCTCAGGGAATAGGAGAAGTTGCCCAGAGGCTGCACAGGGTAGGGTTGGTCAACCAACCTTCTCCATGGTTACTATTCCCAACACTGGATTCCCAGATAGGAGTAGGAGGCTCTTCACTGGACACAGGGCAATGGGTGGGCTCTTCTGTGTGTCCCTGATGCCTTCAATTTCTTTGTAGTGATCCCAGAGTGTGGTGGGAAATGAAAAAAAAGGGCTACACCAAATACCTTGGTCTACTTACCTAGGCAAAAAGTTGGTATCACAGGTAACCCTCAATATGAGTTCTGGTCAATGCTGCCCCCCAAAAGTCATCCAGTAATCTTTTCACATCATAGACCAAGAGGGGCTGACTGCCTACTTTCATAATCATGCCTGCAGGCCACTTAGCACCCAGAAATGAGGACAAGGACATATCAAATGAAGATATGAGTATTCCATCCAAACCTGCTAGCTTACCAACCAGCCCCTGGCCTTGGGTCACCAATTCTAAGCACCTACTAAGTAAGCATCTCCAGTCAACTGACCAGGAAACCAGGCAACCATTATGAGCTAATTGCAGCCCCCTCACAATCTCTTTTTTCTCTC
This sequence comes from Arvicanthis niloticus, assembly GCF_011762505.2. Taxonomy (NCBI): domain Eukaryota; kingdom Metazoa; phylum Chordata; class Mammalia; order Rodentia; family Muridae; genus Arvicanthis; species Arvicanthis niloticus. Next base: position 591,926 of record NW_023044980.1, on the reverse strand, counting down.
TAACTCCCCACCCCACCTTCACCACACCTCACTTCAGCAATCATCATGCAGGACTTCAGAGAGACTTTGCTATTCTCCTTCTTCCAAAGTCTCTAAGTCACTCTCACCATAGATTTTTCTTTCTGTATCCTACCACACACCCACTTACCTACCTGTGCAGGGGCTAGGCATGCATGCAACTCAGAGATCTCTGAAGGGATTCAAGTGGAACCAAGATGACAGGCACCTAGACACAAAGCACAATGAGCATTTATCACTTGTCCCACAAAGATACCTGCAGCACATTCACTCCCTTTACCAACTCCTCCTTGACCAAGTCACACCAAGGTCCTCTGAGGGTGCTCATTGGAAATTCTCAAGATGCCTTCAAACATTCTCTCCAAGTGCTCACTGCCACAGCATGATAACAACTACCTGGCTATACGTCTATCTATGGATCTGTCTATCTATCTATCTATCTATCTATCTATCTATCTATCTATCTATCTTTTACTTACCTCCATACATTACTACGTATGTACCTACCTACCTACTTACACACCTCCTACTATCTCTTTTGGCTCGCCAATATATACACTTGCAGTTACATTTTCTAGGGCAGAAGCAACACTCTGTTTACCAGATGATAAATACCATTGTCATTTGTGAAATGGTTTTCACTATCCACCAGCGAGTCTTTTTTTCATGAGCACTGCAAGTCTCCAGAGGACTACCCCTGCACTGTCCAGAGCTTAAGTCACAGCTGGTGTAAGAACACTTCTCTAACAACCTCCAAGAAAGAAGCCTGCCATTGCTTTCCTCTTCTGCCTCTTTACCAAGCTTCCTGGAGGCATCTGTTCTGATACAACCAAGAGAGCTCTTTCTATCCAAGCAGGCCTGCTCTGAGTTCTCAGAGGTGCAAGGCCCACAACCCCATAAAAGGAAGGGTCCTGCCACCCTCCATATCATTTATTGCTAAGCAATTGTCTCATCCATTTAGCAAGAAACAACTTTTCTTGCCAATTTGGACCCTAGGGGCAGAGCCTCAGAAACAAATTCCTGGACTTGAGGACCAGTAACTGATCCTGCCCACTTAGTGACCATCCAGGACACTGGAAATGGTATGGCCCAGAGATTGATACAGTACCTACTTGCCTGACCCCACCCAGATGGGAGTCTCCCTAAAGCATGCAGCCAGTTCTCTTTTAGGGAATGCAAAATTCTCTTTCCAGACACACTCTCTCAAGATTTTAGGTCAAGGCAGCCAGCCAAGAAGGCTCTCCTAGGATTATCATCAGCTGGTAGGGTACCCTGGTGGTAGATACAGTGAGCTAGGGGAACTAGAGAAGTAGAACAGAGGCTGCACAGAATGGAGGTTGGGAACCAATCTTTTCCATTAGCACTACTCCCAATAATGGCTTCCCACCTAGCAGGAGGAGGCTCTGCACTGGACCCAGGGCAATGGGTGGGATGCTCTGTGTTTCCATGAGGCCTTCAGTTTCCCTGGCCTGAGCCTAGAGTGAGGTGGCAGATGAAAAGAAGGGTCCCCTGAAAACTTTGTTCTTCTTACCCAGGCACACAGGTTGATATCTCAGTTACCCCTCAATATGAGTTCTGGTAGATGCTGTCACACAAAGTCATCTGATCATCCATCCACCTCAGAGGCCCAGAAGGGCTGGCCACCCACTTCCAAAAAATCACCTGCAGGACACCTAGCATCCTGAGCTGAGGACAAGGACATATAAAAGGAAGAAATAAATATTCCATCCCAACTTGCCTCCTTGAAAAACGGGCCCCCGTCTTGGCCCCCAATTCTAAGCGTCTATTAAGTAAGCATATTCAGGTTTACAGGAAACCAGGACACCATTATGAGTTAATTCCAGCTCCTTCACAATCACTCTCCTCTTTTTGACACTCCAAACCACTTCCACCACACCCCAGCTCTTCAGCCAGCAAACACCATGCAGCACTCATGGGACATTTTGCTATCCTTCCTTCCTCCAAAGTCCCCAAGTCATTCTCACCATGAATCTTTCTTTCTGTATCCTAATACATACCGACCTACCTACCTATGCAGGGGCTAGGCATGCATGCAACTCAGAGCTCTTTAAAGGGAAGCATGTAGAACCAAGATGACAGGCACATAGACACAGAGCTCAATAAGCATTTATCATTTGTCCTACCAGGATCCCTTCAGCATATCCCCTCCCCTCACTGACTTCTCCTAGACAAATTCACACCAAGGTCCTCTGAGGGTGCCCATTGGAAACTCTCAAGGTGCTTTCAAACATTCTCTCCAAGTGCTCACAATGAGACTATGATAGCAAATGATTGGCAATCTACCTGCCAATGTATGTATGTGTGTGTGTATGTATGTATGTATGTATGTATGTATGTATATATGTATCTACCTACCTACCTTCCTATGTATGTATGTATGTATGTATCTACCCATCTATCTATCTATCTATCTATCTATCTATCTATCTATCTATCTCCAAATTCCTACCTATCTACATACATACCTACCTATGTACTTACATGCCTTCTACTCTCTTTTTGTGACTCGCCATTATATACACTTCCAGGTATACTTTCTAGGGCAGAAGCACCTCTGTTTACCAGATGTCTCATGCCATGGTCATTTGAGAAATGCTTTTTACTATCAACCACAAGCTTTTCTTTCATGAGCACTGAGAATCTCCAGACATTCACCCCTGCATTGTTGAGAGCCTAAGTCACAGCTGGTAGAAGAAGACCCCTCCACAAACCTTCAGAAGAGAAACCTGACATTGCTTTCTACTTGTCCCTCCCAACCAATCTTCCTGGAGGCATTTGCTCTGATACAACCAAGAGAGCTCTTTCTATCCAGGCAGACCTACTCTGAGTTCTAAGAGGTACATGGCCCACAACCCCAAAAACAGTGGGTCCTGCCACTCTCAATAGTACTTAAACAATTATCTCATCCATCTACCAAGACAGAAGTACTGTCAGAAACAATTCTTCCGCTGTACCCCTTGGGCCTTTCTACACATTGTGCCCACCCAAGCTATGGCCTGGGCACATATACAGCCTTAAGGGTTTTCCCTATATCAAACCTGACATTCCCAGACAATGCTGAGCTCAACACCATAAGAAATAATACACGCTGGGCATAACTGGACCTGCCTCAGAACCAATAAGGGCGTATTATCCTTACTAGAGGACAAACAGCGAATAGTTACATAGAAACACAAACACATATGTTGGGGCCTAGGCTGGCCCACTTTGGGCAGCCTGAAATGTTGTGGCCCTCTCCACTCCACACTTGGTGGCCACTGTTTCCTTGCCCAAGCTGCCTCTCCAGTCTGCGGGCAAGGGTTCAGCAAGAGAGGGAGAGTGAGGACGGACTCGAAGAATGGAGACCAGACAGAGTGTGATTCAATCTCATTTACTCTCCAGTCTCTCTTCCAAGTCCAAATCCCAAGTCTTGAGTTCTAGTTTCTAGTTCCTAGTTGTACTCAATCTAGCTCCTAGTTATACTCCTTCTAGTTCCTAGTTGTACTCTTCTTGTTCTCTTCTGAATGTCTAATGTCTACTTCTACTCCTAGGATTATTGAAGAGCCTCAAAGACCATTGATGGGTTCTGGAGACTTGGGTGATTTTCTGACAGGCCTGGGACACCTATCCCCACCTGAAGCACAAATCCAGGAGAGAACCTTTTCAAAACAAGGAAAGGCAAAGATAACAACCCTAGACATAGGAAGGGGCTGAGGTATGTTTAAGGTTGGCAGGGAGAATATTAACTGCTTAAGGGTATCTGGCCAAATATGCTAACTAGCCCTGAAAGTTTGAGATACCTCAGAGAAGCAGACTAGCCTTATCACACACACTGACTCTCTGTGGGTTAGTAACAAGGGCAGGTGAGGGTACAAAGGACATCCTGTAAGGCAGCCAATGGGCAGCCTCAAACAAAAGCAAGGGGGACCTGGATAACTCTGATGAACAGGGACAAACAGGACAGGTCACCCACAAGAAGCCAGATGCAGCTTGGTTGTAGATTCTTGTGTAGAGAGGTCCCTTGACACTGTGTAACCTAAGATGTCCTCCTGCAATGTGCTCAGGTCCTGGGAGGCTGTGGTTCCTGAATCAGGCTAGCCAAACCTGGTTTCACAGGCCCTGTTCTCTGGTCAAATGGATCCTGCTCACTCACAGGCCTCTCCTAAGCCAAGAAGCCCCCAGGAGGCCCTAGTTTCACCTGTGTAGCCAAAATAGAGCAGCTTCCAAGCAGATTTGCCACTGTGTTCAGAGAGGCACAGGGATGTGCAGGAGGAATCCTCAAAAAATTCAGCTTGATGGCAGAAGAGCACTGAGAATGCTAACTGCCTGGCTGCATGAGCACTCTCCCTCCTTCCTTCCTAAGGCAAAAAAAGGCAACCAGCTGTAACCTGCTGAAAAATCATGCCCAAGCACCGGGGCTTCCACTGGCCAGAGGTGGGTATCCATGCAGGACACTGGGGATGCCTAAGCCATGTTTTTGTATGTTGTTGAGTAGGGGGTGTGTCTGACTGTGTGTCCGCCTTTGTATGTGTGTGTGTGTTTGTGTGTGTATGCATGCTCCTGCACCTCTGTGTGTGCATGCTCTCTCCTGACTATAAGGTTCAGAAATATGGATGCAGGTGCATAAGTGTTGGGGAACAAGAGGGTGAGCATGTCAGAGAGAGAAGGGTCACCCATTATACCCCCTCTTCAACAGCTGGGAACCTGTTAGCCACTAAAGTGTATGGCAGGAGGCTGGCAAGCACTAAGAGGCCTGAGCAGGTACTTGTAACAAATCCTGTTGGAGCACTACCTAAAGCCTGTGCCAATGTGGACCCTTGGGGCAAAGCCTCAGAAGCAAACTCCTGGACTTGAGGACCAGGAGCTGATCCCACCCACTGAATGCCCAGCCAGGACACTGAAACTGGGCCTGGCCCAGAGATTGATTTAGCAAATAGATGCATGACCCCATCCACACTGGTGTGCCCAAAAGCTGACAGCCAGTTCTCTTTTTGGAAATACAAACTCAGCAGTTCTTGGGCACATGCACTAAAGTTGCCAGATCAAGGTACCCAGACAAGAAGGCCATCCTCGAATGGTAGGGCACCCTGGTGGTAGACTATAGATCTTGGGGTACAGAGGAAGTTGAAGATACCCACATGGTGTGGGGTTGTGAAACCAACCTTTTACATGGGTACTAGTCCCAAAACTGGCTTTCTGCCTAGCAGCAGGAGGCTCTAAATTGGGCCCAGGGCAATGCGTTGGCTGCTCTGTGTGTCCCTGACATTTTTAGTTTCCCTGAACTGAGCCCAGAATGTGTTGGGAGATGAAAAGACGGTTCCACCATAAAAACCTTGGTCAACTTACTCAGGTTGGATTCTCAGGTACCCCTAAATATGATTTCTAATGGATGCAGCCCCTCAAAGTCATCTAGTCATTTGTCCACCTCAGAAGCCCAGAGGGGCTTCACAATCTCACCTGCAGGCCACCTAGCATGATGAGCTGAGGACAAAGACATCAAAAAGAAACTAATGAATAGTTTATCCCACCCTGCCACCGTGACAACTAACCCCTGGCCTTGGCCCCCAATTCTAAGCCCCTACTAAGTAAGCATTTCCAGGCAACTGACCAGGAAACTAGGGAACCATTATGAGCTATTTCCATCTCCCTCACAATCTCTCTCCTCTCTATAACCCTGCACCCCTCCTCCAGCACACCGCACCCATTCACCAACAACCATGCAGCACTCAGGGGACACTTTGCTCTCCTTTTTTTCCAAAGTCCCCAAGTCACTCTCACCACAGATCTTTCTCTGTGTCCTAGCACACACTCAACTATCTACCTGAGCAGGGGCTAGGCACCCATGCAAACCAGAGCTCTCTGAAGAGTTTCAAGTAGATCCAAGGTGACAGGCACCCAGACACAAAGCACAATGAGCATTTATCACTTTTCCCACCAGGATCTCTGCAGCACATCTCCACCCCTCAGCAACTCCTCCTAGATCAATTCACACAAAGGTCCTCTGAAGGTGTCCATTAAAAATTCTCAAGATGCCTTCAAACTATTTCTGTAAGTGATCACTTGCACACACAAGTATATGATAGTTATGACTACCACAGCAGGATAACAACTGGTTGGCTATCCACCTACCTATGTAACTATCTATGTTACATACATACATTACCTACTTATCTATCTATCTATCTATCTATCTATCTATCTTTTTCTGCCTACCTATCTTTCTACATATACCTATTTACCTACCTACATACTTAAATACCTACTATCTTTTATCTATCTATCTATCTATCTATCTATCTATCTATGTATCTATCTATCGATTTATCTATCTATCATCTATATATCTATTTATCTATCCATCTATCTATCTATCTATCTATTTTTTCATACTTACATATCTACATATCTACCTACCTACATACCTACCTACTTTCACACCTCCTACTATCTCTTTTTGGGTCACCAATATATAAATATCCATGTACATTTTCTAGGGCAGAATCACTTTTCTGTTTACTAAATGATGAATGCCATGGCCATTTGTGAAATGTTTTTCACTCTCCAAACCGAAGCAGTCCTTTCGTGAGCACTGAGAGTCTCCAGGGGTCCACACCTGCACTGTCAAGAGCTTAAGTCAGAGCTGCACTGCGCTCAGTACCTGGGAGGCTGTGCTTCCAGAGTCAGGCTAGCCAAACCTGGTGTTGCAGGCTCTCTTCTCTGGTCAGCTGGCCTCATGCTCAAACGCCTCTCCTGGGCCTAGAAGTCCACAGGAGGATTTAGTCCCACCAGTGCAGCCAGAATAAATTGGCTAACAAGCAGGTCTTCCATTATCTTCAGAGAGGTACAGGGATGTGCAGGCAGAATCCTCAAAACAATTCTGATTGATGGCAGTAGAGCAGTGAGAGCACCAACTGCCAGCCTGCATGGGCATTCTCCTTCTGCCATTTAAGGCAAACAAACAAACAAACAAACAAACAAACAAAAAACAACCAGCGGCCACCACCTGCCAACAATATGGCCAAGCACTGGGGTTTCAACTGGCCAGAAGTGGGTGTCTGTTCAGGACACTGGAGATGTCTAAACTATGATTATGTATGTATGTTGGTGGGTAGTGTGTGACTGTGTGTGTGTGTGTGTGTGTGTGTGTGTGTGTGTGTGCATCCATATTTATAAGATTGCAAGTTTGAATATTCCTGCAATTCTGTGTGTGCATGCTTTCTCCTGCCTATAAGGTTCGGGAATATGGATGTTGGTGAAAAAATGTCAAGGCAAGAGGAGGTTGTGCATGGTGGAGATGGAAGAGTCACCCAGCATAGGTACTTCTCAACTGCAGGACACCTGTCACCCACTGAAGGCTCCAGCAGGAGGGCAGCAAGCATTAAAAGGCATGAGCAGGTATTTGCAAAGTATCCTATGAGAGCTGTACCTAATCCCCATGCCAATCAGGACCCTAGCGGCAGAGCATCAGAATCAAATACCTGGACTTGATGACCAGGAGCTGGGCCTGCCCACTCAGTGCCAAGCCAGAACACTGGGACTGGGCCAGTCCCAGAGATTGATCCAGCTTGTGGCTACATGACCCTGCCCAAACAAAATCCCTTAAGATGAAAGCCAGTTCTCTTTTTGAAGAGGCAGACTTCTCTGTCCCTGGTTATACTCTAACAAGATGCCAGATCAAGGCAGCCAGACAAAAAGGCACTCCCAGGATGATCCTTGACTGGTAGGGCAGCCAGATTGTAGTATCAGAACTCAGAAAATAGGGTAATGTGAACAAAGGCCACAGGGGCTGGGGGTGGTGAACTAATTTCAATTGACATTAGTTCCAACATTGTCTTCCGACATAGCAGCAGAAGGCTCTGCACTGGACCCAGGGTAAATGGTAGGCTTCACAGTGTGTTCCTAAGGCCTTCAGTTTTCATGGTGTGAGCCTGGAGTCAGTGTGAAGTGAAAAGAAGCTTTCCACCCCATGAAAAATTTTGTCTACATACCCAGGCACATAGGTTGGTATCTCAAGTACCCCTCAATTTCAGTTCTGGTAGATGCTGCCCCACAAAGTTATCCAGTCATCTGTCCACCTCAGAGGTCCAGAGTGGCTGGCCACCCAATTTCACAGTCTCACCTGTAAGCCACCTAACATGTTGAGCTGAGGACAAGGACATATCAAACAAACAAATAAACATTCCATCCCAACCTGCCCTCTAGAGTACTATGCTCTGGCCTCAGGACCCCAGTTCTAAGCACCTAATAAGTAAACTTCTGCACACAACTGACCAGAAAACCAGGCAACCATTATGAGCTAATTCAAGCTCCCTCACAATCTCTCTCCTCTCTCTAACCCTCTACCCCACCTACATCACACCCCAGCCATTAACCAACCTCCATGCAGCACTCAGGGGACACTTTGATCTCGTTCCTTCCTCCAAATTCCCCAAGTCACTCTCACTATAGATCCTTCTTTCTTTATCCTAACACATACTCAACTATCTATCTGAGCAGGCGCTAGTCACAAAAGCAAATCAGAGCTCTCTGAAGAAATTCAAGTGGACCCAAAATGACAGGCACCTAGACATAAAGGAAAATGAACATTTATCACTTGTCCCACCAGGATTCTTGCAACACATCCTCTCCCCTCAACAACTCCTCCTAGACTAATTCACACAAAGGTTCTCTGAGGGTGCCCATAAACAATGCTCAAGGTGCCTTCAAATTTCTCTGTGTATCTATATATGTATTATGTATGTATGTATGTATGCATGCATTCATGCATGCATCTATCTATCTATCTATCTATCTATCTATCTATCTATCTATCTATCTATCTTTTTTCATATCTAAATACCTACATATCTACCTTCCTACCTACCTACCTACCTACCTACCTACCTACCTACCTACCTAGTTATGTAACTCATACTATTTTTGTGTCATCAAAATATACACTTTCAGGTACATTTTCTAGTTCAGAATGACCTTTCTGTTGATGAAATAATAAATGCCATGGTCATTTGTGAAATGTTTATCACTATCCCCCAGGAAGCCTCACTTTCAGGAACACTGATAGTCTCCAGAGGTCCACCCCTGCTCTGTCAAGAGCTTAAGTCAGAGCTGCACTGTGTTCAGTACCTGGGATGCTGTGCTTCCAGAGTTAGGCTAGCCAAACCTGGTGTTGCAGGCTCTCTTCTCTGGTCAGCTGGCCTCTCGCTCACATGCCTCTCCTGGGCCTAGAAGTCCACAGCAGAACATAGTCCCACCAGTGCAGCCAGAATAAAGTGGCTAAAAAGCAGGCTTTCCATTATGTTCAGATAGGCACATGGATGTGCAAGAGGAATTCTCAAAACAATTCTGCTTCATTGCAATAGAGCAGTGAGAACACCAACTGCCAGCCTGCATGGGCATTCTCCTTCTGCCCTTTAAAGAAAATTTAAAAAAAACCCCAGCAACCACCACTTGCTAACAACATGGCCAATCACTGGAGTTTCAGCTGGCCGGGGGGGGTTGTCCAATAAGGCACTGGAGATCTCTAAACTATGATTTTGTATGTTGTTGGGTAGTGTGTGTTTGTGTGTGTGTGTGTGTGTGTGTGTGTGTGTGTGTGTGTGTGTGTAAGTGCATGTATATATGCAAGCTCACAAGAGGAAATGCTCCTGCACTTCTCTGTGTGCATGCTTTGTCCTGTCTTTAAGGTTCGGGAACATGGAAGTTGGTGCATAAGTGTCAGAAAAAAAAGGATCTGCATGGTGGAGATTGAAGAGTCACACAGCACAGGCACTTCTCAACTGTGGGGCACCTGTCTGCCACTGACGTGTGAAACAAGAGAGAGTCAAGCACTAAGAGGCGTCAGCTTGTACTTGCAAAAGATCCTGTGAGAGCCCTACCTAAACCACATTCTAATCTGGAACCTAGGGGCAGAGCATCAGAATCAAAGGCCTGGACTTGAGAACCAGGAGCTGGGCCTGCCAACACAGTAACCAGCCAGAACACTGGGACTGGGACTGGCCCAGAGATTGATCCAGCCTGAGGCTGCCTGACCTTTCCCACACAAAGGTCCCTTAAGATCAAAGCCAGTTCTCTTTTTTGAAGAGGCAGACTCCTCTGTCCTTGGTTATACTTTAACAAGATGCCAGGTAAAGGCACCCAGAGAGAAAACTCTCCCAGGATGATCCTCAGCTCATAGGGCAGCCAGGTGGTAGAATCAGAGCTCAGGAAACAGGGTAATGTGAACAGAGGCCACAGTGGTTTGAGGTGGAGAACTAACCTCAATTGGCATTAGTCCCAACTTTGGCTTTTCACTTAGCTGCAGGAGGCACTGCACTGGAGCCAGAGAAATGGATGGGCTGCTCTGTGTGGCCTTGAGGCCTTCAGTTTCCCTGATGTGTGCCCAGAGTGCGGTACAAATTGAAAAGAAGCTCCACACCCCCTGAAAAATTTTGTCTACTTACACAGGCACAAAGGTTTCTGTCTCAGGTATCCCTCAATGTGAGTTCTGGTGGATGGTGCCACACAATGTCATCCAATCATCTGTCTAAGTCAAAGTCACAGAGTGGCTGGGAGCCTACTTGAACAATCTGACCTGCAGGCCACCTAGAATGCTGAGCAGAGGAGAAGGACATAATCAAAGAAGAAATGAATATTCCATCACGACTTGCCCCCTTGAAAACCAAGCTCTGGCCTCAGGGCCTCAATTCTAAGCACCTACAAAATAAGCATCTCCTGGCAACTGACCAAAAAATCAGGCAACCATTATGAGCTAATTCAAGATCCCTCAGAATCTCTCTCCTCTTTCAAACCCTCCACCCCACCTCCATCACACCCCAGCCATTCACCAACTACCATGGAGCTCTCTGTGGACACTTTGATCTTCTTCCTGCCTCTAAAGTCCCCAAGTCACTCTCACCATGGATCCTTCTTTCTGGATCCTGGCACACACTCAACTATTTACCTGATCAAAAGTTAGGCACGCATGCAAATCAGAGCTTACTGACGGGATTCAAGTGGACCCAATGTGACAGGCACCTAGACACAAAGCACAATGAGCATTTATCACTTGTCCCACCAGGATCCCTGCAGCACATCCCCTCCGCTCACCAACTCCTCCTAGATCAATTCACACCAAGATCCCTTAGGGTGTCCGATATATATTCTCAAGGTGCCATCAAACTTTTTCCACAAGTTGTTCACTCTCACAGCATGATAACAACTAGCTATGTATGTAACTGTCTATTTATCTATATATCTGTCATCTATCTATCTATCTATCTATCTATCTATCTATCTATCTATCACTTTATTTATTTTTATACCTACATATCTATATATCTACCTGCCTTCCTACCTAAATACCTACTTACCTACCTATCTACATACTTACACACCTCCTATTATCTCATTTTGTGTCAACAATACATACACTTCCAGTGACATTTTCTAGGGCAGAATCACCTTTCTGTTTACCAGATGATAAGTGCCATTGTCATTTGTGAAATATTTTTCATTATCCACCAGCAAGCCTTCCTTCTTTGAGCACTAAGCGTCTCCAGAGGTCCATTGCACCGCAGAGAGCTTAAGTCACAGCTGAATGGTGTCAGGCCTGGGAGGCTGTGCTTCACTGGTCAGGATACCCAAAACTGGTGTTGCAGGCCCTTCTCTCTGGTCAGCTGAAGCTTGCTCACTCACATGTCTACCCTGGACCTAGAAATCCGCATGAGGCCCTAGTCCAGCCTGTGCAGCCAGAATAGACTGGCTACAAGCAGGTCTACTACTATGTTCATAGGCACATATATGCAATCTTGCAAGAGAGAATGTTCCTGCACTTCTGTATATGCATGCTTTCTCCTGTCTATAAGGTTTGGAAATATGGATTTTGGTCCATAAGTGTCAGGGGAAGAGGAGGTTATGCATGGTGGAGATGGAACATTCACCCATCACAGGCACTTCTCAACTGCAGGACATCTGAAGGGTGCAACAGGAGAGAGTCAAGAACTAAGAGGTGTCAGCTTGTACTTGCAAAGGATCCTGGAAGACCTGTACCTAAACCTCATGCTAATCTGGACACTAGGGCCAGAGCAGTAGAATCAAAGGCCTGGACTTGAGGACCAGGAGTTGGGCCTGCACACTCAGTGCCCAGCCAGAACACTGGGACTGTGCCAGGCCCAGAGATTGATCCACCCTGAGGCTTCCTGAATTTTCCCACACAAAGGTCCCCTAAACTCAAAGCCAGTTCTTTTGAAGAGTCAGACTCCTCTGTTCATGGTTACACTCTAACAAGATGCAAGGTAAAGGCACCCAGACAGAAAGGTCTCCCAGGATGATCCTCAGCTCCTAGGGCAGCCAGGTGATAGAATCAGAGTTCAGGGAACAGGGTAATGTGGACAGAGGCCACAGGGGTTTGGGGTGGGAAACTAACCTTCTCAATTGGCATTAGTCCCAACATTGGCTATCCACTTAGCTGCAGGAGGCACTGCCATGGAGCCAGAGAAATGGATGGGCGGCTCTATGTGTTCCTGAGGCCTTCAGTTTCCAATCGAAAAGAAGTGCCCCCCCCCACACCCTGAAAAATTTTGTCTACATACACGGGCACACAGGTTGGTATCTCAGGTACCCCTCAATTTGAGTTTGGGTAGATGCTGCTCCACAAAGTCATCCAGTCCTCTGTCCACCTCAGAGTCCCATAGTGGCCAGCCACCCACATTCACAATCTGACATGCAGGCTATCTAACATACTGAGCTGAGGACAAGGACATATCAAAAGAAGAAATGAATATTAGATTCCTACTTGCCCACTTGGAAACCAAGGTCTGGCCTCAGGCCTCCATTTCTAAGCACCCACTAAGTAAGCATCTTCAGGCAACTTTCCAGGAAACCAGGCAACCATTATTAGCTAATTCCAGCTCCCTCACAATCTTTCTCCTCTCTCTAACCCTCCACACCACTGTCACCACACCCCAGGCATTCACCAAACACCATGTAGCACTCAGGGGAAAATTTGTTCTCCTTCTTTCCTGTCAAGAGCTTAAGTGATAGCTGGTAGAAAAAAGACCCCACTAACCTCCACCAGGAGAGAAGCCTTACATGGCTTTCTGCTTCTCCATTCCTATTAAGATTCCTCCAGGTATCTGCTCTGAATCATGCAAGACACCTACCTGTCTGACTCCATCCACATGGGTATCTCCTAAAGCTGACAGCCAGTTCTCTTCTTGTGGATGCAGACTCTATGGTTTCTGGCCACACTCTCTCACTTCCCAGATCAAGGCACCCAGCCAAGAAGGCACTCATAGGATGATCCTCATCTGTTAAGACACATGTGCGGTGGAGTCAGAGAGCTCAGGAGACAGGGGAAGTTGAACAGAGGCCCCAAGGGGAGTTGGGGAACTAACCTTCTCCATTGGCATTAGTGTCAACACTGGCATCCCACATAGCAGCAGGAGGCACTGCACAGGACACATGTAACATCATGGGCTGCCCTGTGCATCCACAAGGCCTTCAGTTTCCCTGGATTGAGCCCAGAGTGTGGTGCGAGATGAAAAGTAGGGCCCCCACAGAAACCTTGGTCTACTTACCCAGTCACAGAGGTTGGTATCTCAGGAATCCATCAATATGAGTTCTGGTAGATGCTGCCTCACATAATCATCCAATAATCTGTTGACCACAAACGCCCAGAGGGTCTTGCTGCCCACTTCCAAAGTCACACCTGACTTCCAGCTAGCGCGATGAGCTGAGGACAAGGACATATCTAAATATGAAGTGAATATTTCATCTCCACCTGCCCTCTTGAAAACCAAGCTCTGTCCTCGGGCCCTCAGTTCTAAGCACCTACAAAATAAGCATCTCCGGGCAACTGACCAGGATACCTGGCAACCATTATGAGCTAATTCAAGCTCCCTCAGAATCTCTCTCCTCTCTCAAACCCTCCACCCCACCTCCATCACACCCCAGCCATTCACCAACTACCATGGAGCACTGTGTGGAAACTTTGATCTTCTTCCTGCCTCTAAAGTCCCCAAGTCACTCTCACCATGGATCTTTCTTACTGTATCCTAGCACACACTCAAGTATCTACCTGATCAAAAGTTAGGCATGCATGCAACTCAGAGCTGTCTGAAGGGATTAAAGTGGACCCAATGTGACAGGCACCTAGACACAAAGCACAATGAGCATTTATCACTTGTCCCAGCAGGATCCCTTCAGCACATCCCCTCCACTCACCAACTCCTCCTAGACCAATTCACATCACGATCCCTTAGGTTGTCAGATAAATATTCTCAAGGTGCCATCAAACTTTTCCCGCAAGTTGCTCACTCCCACAGCATGATAACTACTAGCTGGCTATGTATGTAACTGTCTGTCTGTCTACTTGTCGGTCTGTCTCTCTGTCAGTCTATTTATCTATATACCTGTCATTAATCTATTTGTCTATCTCTTTACTCATTTTTTATACCTACTTATCTATATATCTACCTGCCATCCTACCTACCTACCTACTTACCTACCTACCTACATACATACATACACACCTCTTAATAACTCCTTTTGTGTCACCAATACATACACTTCCAGTGACATTTTCTAGAGAAGAATCCCCTTTCTGTTTACCAGATGATAAGTGTCATTGTCATTTGTGAAATATTTTTCACTAACCACCAGCAAGCCCTCTTTTTTTTAGCACTGAGAGTACCCAGGGGTCCAATGCACTGTAAAGAGCTTAAACCACAGCTGCATGGTGCTCAGGCCTAGAAGTCTGTGCTTCCCTAGTCAGGATACCCAACCCTGATGTTGGAGGCCCTCCTCTCTGGTCAGCTGAACCTTGCTCACTCACATGTCTACCCTGGATCTAGAAGTCCACAGGAGGCCCAAGTCCAGCCTGTGCAGCCAGAATAGACTGGCAACAAAGCAGGTCTGCCACTATGTTCATGGGCACATATATGCGATCTTGCAAGAGAGAATGTCCCTGCACTTCTCTGTGTGCACAATTTCTTCTGTGTATAAGGTTTGGAAATATGAATTTTGGTCCATAAGTGTCAGGGGAAGAGGAGGTTGTGCATGGTGGAGGTGGAAGAGTAACCCATCACAGGTGCTTCTCAACTGCAGGATATCTGCCAGCCACTTAAGGGTCCAGCAGGAGAGATTCAAGCACTAAGAGGTGTCAGCTTGTACTTGTAAAGAATCCCATGAGAGCCCTACCTAAACCTCATGCTAATCTGGACCATAGGTGCAGAGCATCAGAATCAAAGGCTTGGTCAAGAGGACCAGGAGCAGAGCCCACCCACTTGGTGCCCAGCCAGAACACTGGGATTGGGCCAGGCACAGAAATCAATCCAGCCTGAGGCTGCCTGACTTTTCCCACAAAAAGGTTCACTAAGCTCAAAGCCAGTTATCTTTTTTGAAGAGGCAGACTCCTCTGTCCTTGGTTACACTCTAACAAGATGCCAGGTAAAGGCACCCAGACAGAAAGCTCTCCCAGAATGATCCTTAGCACTTAGGGCAGCCAGGTAATAGAATCAGAGCTCAGGGAACAGGGTAATGTGAACAGAGGCCACAGGGGGAGTTGGGGAACCAACCTTCTCCATTGGCATTAGTCTCAACACTGGCATCCCACATAGCAGCAGGAGTCACTGCACTGGACACATGGCACTCCATGGGCTGCTCTGTGCATCCACGAGGCCTTCAGTTTGTCTGGACTGAGCCCAGCGTGTGGTACGAGATGAAAAGTAGGGCCCCCACAAAAACCTTGGTCTACTTACCCAGTCATACAGGTTGGTATCTCAGGTATCCATCAATATGAGTTCTGGTAGATGCTGCCTCACAAAGTCATCCAATCATCTCTTGACCACAAACGCCCAGAGGGACTTGCTGCACACTTCCAAAGTCTCACCTGAATTCCAGCTACCACAATGAGCTTAGGACAAGGACATATCTAAACATGAAGTGAATATTTCATCTCCACTTGCCCCCTTGAAAACCAAGCTCTGTCCTTGGCCCCCAATTCTAAGCACCTACCAAATAAGCATCTCCGGGCAACTGACCAGGAAACCAGGCAACCATTATGAGCTAATTCAAGCTCTCTCAGAATCTCTCTCCTCTCTCAAACCCTCCACCTAACCTCCATCACACCCCAGCCATTCACCAACTACTATGGAGCACTGTGTGGAACTTTGATCTTCTTCCTGCCTCTAAAGTCCCCAAGTCAGGCTCACCATGGATCCTTCTTTCTGTATCCTAGCACACACTGAAGTATCTACCTGATCAAAAGTTAGGCATGCATGTGACTCAGAGCTGTCTGAAGGGATTCAAGTGGACCCAAGGTGACAGGCACCTAGACACAAAGCACAATGAGCATTTATCACTTTTCCCAGCAGGATCCATGCAGCACATCCCCTCGGCTCACCAACTCCTCCTAGACCAATTCACACCAAGATCCCTTAGAGTGTCCAATAAATATTCTCAAGGTGCCATCAAACTTTCTCCGAAAGTTGCTCACTCCCACAGCATGATAACTACTAGCTGGCTATGTATGTAACTGTCTGTCTGTCACTTGTCAGTCTGTCTGCCTGTCTGTCTGTCTGTCTGTCTGTCTGTCTATTTATCTATATGACTGTCATTAATCTATTTGGCTATCTCTTTACTTATTTTTATACCTACTTATCTATATATCTACCTGCCATCCTACCTACCTACCTACCTACTTACCTACCTACCTACCTACGTACATACACACTTCTTAATAACTCTTTTTGTGTCACCAATACATACACTTCCAGTGACATTTTCTAGAGAAGAATCCCCTTTCTGTTTACCAGATGATAAGTGCCATTGTCATTTGTGAAATATTTTTCACTAACCACCAGCAAGCCCTCGTTTTTTGAGCACTGAGAGTACCCAGGGGTCCAATGCACTGTAAAGAGCTTAAGTCACAGCTGCATGGTTCTCAGGCCTGGGAGGCTGTGCTTCCCTAGTCAGGATACCCAACCCTGATGTTGGAGGCCCTCCTCTCTGGTCAGCTGAACCTTGCTCACTCACATGTCTACCCTGGACCTAGAAGTCCACAGGAGGCCCAAGTCCAGCCTGTGCAGCCAGAATAGACTGGCAACAAAGCAGGTCTGCCACTATGTTCATGGGCACATATATGCGATCTTGCAAGAGAGAATGTCCCTGCACTTCTCTGTGTGCACAATTTCTTCTGTGTATAAGGTTTGGAAATATGAATTTTGGTCCATAAGTGTCAGGGGAAGAGGAGGTTGTGCATGGTGGAGATGGAAGAGTAACCCATCACAGGTGCTTCTCAACTGCAGGACATCTGCCAGCCACTTAAGGGTCCAGCAGGAGAGAGTCAAGCACTAAGAGGCGTCAGCTTGTACTTGCAAAGAATCCCATGAGAGCCCTACCTAAACCTCATGCTAATCTGGACCGTAGGTGCAGAGCATCAGAATCAAAGGCTTGGACTAGAGGACCAGGAGCAGAGCCCACCCACTCGGTGCCCAGCCAGAACACTGGGATTGGGCCAGGCACAGAAATCGATCCAGCCTGAGGCTGCCTGACTTTTCCCACACAAAGGTTCACTAAGCTCAAAGCCAGTTATCTTTTTTGAAGAGGCAGACTCCTCTGTCCTTGGTTACACTCTAACAAGAGGCCAGGTAAAGGCACCCAGACAGAAAGCTCTCCCAGGATGATCCTTAGCACCTAGGGCAGCCAAGTGATAGAATCAGAGCTCAGGAAACAGGGTAATGTGAACAGAGGCCACAGGGGGAGTTGGGGAACCAACCTTCTCCATTGGCATTAGTCTCAACACTGGCATCCCACATAGCAGCAGGAGACACTGCACTGGACACATGGCACTCTGAGGGCTGCTCTGTGCATCCACGAGGCCTTCAGTTTGCCTGGATTGAGCCCAGCATGTGGTGGGAGATGAAAAGTAGGGCCCCCACAAAAACCTTGTTCTACTTACCCAGTCACACAGGTTGGTATCTCAGGTATCCATCCATATGAGTTCTGGTAGATGCTGCCTCACAAAGTCCTCCAATCATCTGTTGACCACAAACGCCCAGAGGGTCTTGCTGCCCACTTCCAAAGTCTCACCTGAATTCCAGCTAGCACGATGAGCCGAGGACAAGGACATATCTAAACATGAAGTGAATATTTCATCTCCACTTGCCCCCTTGAAAACCAAGCTCTGTCCTTGGCCCCCAATTCTAAGCAACTACCAAATAAGCATCTCCGGGCAACTGACCAGGATACCTGGCAACCATTATGATCTAATTCATGTTCCCTCAGAATCTCTCTCCTCTCTCAAACCCTCCACCCCACCTCCATCACACCCCAGCCATTCACCAACTACCATGGAGTACTGTGTGGACACTTTGATCTTCTTCATGCCTCTAAAGTCCCCAAGTCAGGCTCACCATGGATCCTTCTTTTTGTATCCTAGCATGCACTCTACTATCTACCTGATCAAAATTTAGGCACACATGCAACTCAGAGCTGTCTGAAGGGATTCAAGTGGACCCAAGGTGACAGGCACCTAGACACAAAGCACAATGATCATTTATTGCTTGTCCCAGCAGGACCCCTGCAGCACATCCTCTCCGCTCACCAACTCCTCCTAGACCAATTCACACCAATGTCCTCTGAGGGTGCCCAATAAAAATTCTCAAGGTGCCATTAAACTTTCTCTGCAAGTTGCTCACTCCCACAGCATGATAAATACTAGCTGGCTATGTATGTAACTGTCTGTTTGTTTGTATGTCTCTCTCTGTCTATTTATCTATATATCTGTCATTAATCTATCTCTCTCTCTCTCTCTCTCTCTATATATATATATATATATATATATATATATATATATATATATACATACCTGCCTTCCTACCTACCTACATACTTATAGACCTCCTAATATCTCCTTTTGTGTCAACAATACATATACTTTCAGTTACATTTTCTGGGGCAGAATCACCTTTCTGTTTACCAGATGATAAGTGCCATTGTCGTTTATGAAATGTTTTTCACTATACACGAGCAAGCCTTCCTTTTTTGAACACTGAGTGTCTCCAGAGGTCCATTGCACTGTAGAGAGCTTAAGTCACAGCTGAATTGTGCTCAGGCTTGGGAGGCTGTGCTTACCTAGTCAGGATAACCAAACCTGGTGTTGCAGGCTCTCCTCTGTGGTTAGCTGAACCTTGCTCACCAACTGGTCTTCACTGAACCTAGAAGTCCACAGGAGGCCCTAGTTTCGCCTGTGCAGTGAGAATAGACTGGCAAAAAAAGCAGGTCTGCCATTATGTTCACGGGCAAATATATGCGATCTTGCAAGAGAGAATGTGCCTGTCCTTCTGTGTGTGCATGCTTTCTCCTGCCTATAAGGTTTGGAAATACAGGTTTTGTTCCATAAGTGTCGGGAAAAAGAGGTTGTGCATGGTGGAGATGGAAGAGTCACACATCACAGGCACTTCTCAACTGCATGACATCTGCCAGCCACTGAAGAATGCAGCAGGAGAGAGTCAAGCACTAATAGCCTCCAGCTTGTTCTTGCAAGAATCCCATGAGAGCCCTACCTAAACCTCATGCTAATCTGGACACTAGGGGCAGAGCATCAGAATCAAAGGCCTGGACTTGAGGACCAGGAGATGGGCCCGCCAACTCAGTGCCCAGCCAGAACACTGGGACTGGGCCAGGCCCAGAGATTGATCCAGCCTGAGGCTGCCTGACTTTTCCCACACAAAGGTCCCCTAAGCTCAAAGCCAGTTCTCTTTTTTGAAAAGGCAGACTCCTCTGTCCATGGTTACACCCTAACAAGATGCCAGGTAAAGGCACCCAGAGAGAAAGCTCTCCCAGGATGATCCTCAGCTTCCAGGTCAGCCAGGTTGTAGAATCAGAGTTCAGGGAACAGGGTAATGTGAACAGAGGCCACAGGGTTTTGGGGTGGGAAACTAACCTACTCAATTGACATTAGTCCCAACATTGGCTTTACACTTAGCTGCAGGAGGCACTGCACTGGATCCAGAGAAATGGATGGGCTGCTCTATGTGTTCCTAAGGCCTTCAGTTTCCAATCGAAAAAGAGACCCCCACCCTCAAAAATTTTGTCTACAAACTCAGGCACACAGGTTGGTATCTCAGATACCCCTCAATTTGAGTTTTGGTAGATGCTGCTCCACAAAGTTATCCAGTCATCTGTCCACCTCAGAGCCCCATAGTGGCCGGCCACATTCACAATCTAACCTGCAAGCTATCTTACATGCTGAGCTGAGGACTAGGACCTATCAAAAGAAGAAATGAATATTAGATTCCAACCTGCCCACTTGCAAACCAAGGTCTGGCCTCAGTCCCCCAGTTCTAAGCACCCACTAAGTAAGCATCTCCAGGCAACTGGCCAAAAAACCAGGCAATTATGAGCTATTTCCAGATACCTCACAATCTCTCTCCTCTCTTTAACCCTCCAAACAACTGCCACCACACCCCAACCATATACCAAACACTATGTAGCCCTCATTGAAAAATTTGTTCTCCTTTATTCCTGTCAAGAGCTTAAATGATAGCTGGTAGTAAAAGACCCCACTAACAGCCACCAGGAGAGAAGCCTTACATGGCTTTCTGCTTCTCCATTTTTATTAAGCTTCCTTCAGGTATCTGCTCTGAATCATACAAGACACCTACCTGCCTGACTCCATCCACATGGAATATCTCCTAAAGCTGACAGCCAGTACTCTTCTTGTGGATGCAGACTCTATGGTTTCTGCCCACACTCTCTTACTTCCCAGGTCAAGGGACCCAGCCAAGAAGGCCCTCATAGGATTATCCTCATCTGTTAAGGCACCTGTGTCTTAGAGTCAGAGAGCTAAAGAGACAGGGAGAGTTGAACAGAGGCCACAGGGGGAGTTGGGGAACCAACCTTCTCCATTGGCATTAGTCTCAACACTGGCATCCCACATAGCAGTAGGAGGCACTGCACTGGACACATGGCACTCCGTGGGCTGCTCTGTGCATCCACGAGGCCTTCAGTTTCCCTGGATTGAGCCCAGAGTGTGGTGCGAGATGAAAAGTAGGGCCGCCACAAAAACCTTGTTCTACTTACCCAGTCACACAGGTTGGTATCTCAGGTATCCATCCATATGAGTTCTGGTAGATGCTGCCTCACAAAGTCATCCAATCATCTGTTGACCACAAATGCCCAGAGGGTCTTGCTGCCCACTTCCAAAGTCTCACCTTCATTCCAGCTTGCACGATGAGCTGAGGACAAGGACATATCTAAACATGAAGTGAATATTTCATCTCCACCTGCCCCCTTGAAAACCAAGCTCTGGCCTTGGGCCCAAAATTCTAAGCACATACAAAATAAGCATCTCCGGGCAACTGACCAGGATACCTGGCAACCATTATGATCTAATTCATGTTCCCTCAGAATCTCTCTCCTCTCTCAAACCCTCCACCCCACCTCCATCACACCCCAGCCATTCACCAACTACCATGGAGCACTGTGTGGACACTTTGATCTTCTTCCTGCTTCTAAAGTCCCCAAGTCACTCTCACCATGGATCCTTCTTTTTGTATCCTAGCACACACTCAAGTATCTACCTGATCAAAGTTGTTAGGCACGCATGCAACTCAGAGCTGTCTGAAGGGATTCAAGTGGACCCAAGGTGACAGGCACCTAGACAAAAAGCACAATGATCATTTATTGCTTGTCCCAGCAGGATCCCTGCAGCACATCCCCTCTACTCACCAACTACTCCTAGACCAATTCGCAACAAGGTCGTCTGAGGGTGCCCGATAAAAATTCTCAAGTTGCCATCAAATTTTCTCCGCAAATTACTCACTCCCACAGCATGATAACTACTAGCTGGCTATGTATGTAACTGTCTGTCTGTCTGTCTGTCTATTTATCTATATATCTGTCTTTAATCTATGTGTCTATCTCATTACTTATTTTTTATACTTACTTATCTATATATCTACCTGTCATCCTACCTATCTACCTACTTACCTACCTACCTACGTACATACACACCTCTTAATTACTCCTTTTGTGTCACCAATACATACACTTCCAGTGACATTTTCTAGAGAAGAATCCCCTTTCTGTTTACCAGATGATAAGTGCCATTGTCATTTGTGAAATATTTTCCACTAAACAACAGGAAGCCCTCGTTTCTTGAGCACTGAGAGTCTCCAGACATCATTTGCACTGTAGAGAGCTTAGTTCACAGCTACATGGTGCTCAGGCCTGAGAGGCTGTGCTTCCCTAGTCAGGATACCCAAACCTGATGTTGCAGGCCATCCTTTCTGGTCAGCTGAACCTTGCTCACTCACATGTCTCCCCTGGACCTAGAAGTCCACAGGAGGCCCAAGTCCAGCCTGTGCAGCCAGAATAGACTGGCAAAAAGCAGGTCTGCCACTATGTTCACGGGGACATATATGAGATCTTGCAAGAGAGAATGCTCCTGTACTTCTCTGTGTGCACAATTTCTCCTGTGTATAAGGTGTGTAAATATGGATTTTGGTCCATAAGTGTCATGGGAAGAGGAGGTTGTGCATGGTGGTGATGGAAGAGTCACCCATCAAAGGTGCTTCTCAACTGCAGGACATCTGCCAGCTCCTAAAGGGTGCAGCAGGAGAGAGTCAAGCACTAAGATGCATCAGCTTGTATTTGCAAAGGATCCAGTGAGAACCCTACCTAAACAACATGCTAATCTGGACCCTAGGAGAAGAGCATAAGAATCAAAGGCTGGGACTAGAGGACCAGGAGCTGGACCCGCCCACTCAGTGCCTAGCCAGAACACTGGGACTGGCCCAGTCACAGACATTGATCCAGCCTGAGGCTGCCTGACTTTTTCCACACAAAGGTTCCCTAAACTCAAAGCCAGTTCTATTTTTTGAAGAGGCAGACTCCTCTGTCAATGGTTACACTCTAACAAGATGGCAGGTAAAGGCACCCAGACAGAAAGCTCTCCCAGGATGATCCTTAGCTCCTAGGGCAGCCAGGTGGTAGAATCAGAGCTCAGGGAACAGGGTAATGTGAACAGAGCCCACAGAGGTTTTTGGTGGAAAACTAACCTTTTCAATTGGCATTAGTCCCAACATTGGCTATCTCCTTCCCTGCAGGAGGCACTGTACTCGGGACAGAGAAATGGATGGGCTGCTCTATGTGTTCCTGAGGCCTTCAGTTTCCAATTGAAAAGAAGCCCCCCACCACTTGAAAAATTTTGTCTACATACCTGGGCACACAGGTTGGTATCTCAGATACCCCTCAATTTGAATTTGGGTAGATGCTGCTCCACAAAGTTATCCAGTCATCTGTCCACCTCAGAGCCCCGTAGTGGCTGGCCACCCACATTCACAATCTGACATGCAGGCTATCTAACATGCTGAGCTGAGGACAAGGACCTATCAAAAGAAGAAATGAATATTAGATTCCAACCTGCCAACTTGGAAAACAAGCTCTGGCCTCAGGCCTCCATTTCTAAGCACCTACTAAGTAAGCATCTCCAGGCAACTGACCAGGAAACCAGGCAACCATTATGAGCTAATTCAAGCTTCCTCACAATCTCTCTCCTCTCTTTCACCCTCCATACCAATGCCACCACACCCCTGCCACTCACCAAACACCATGTAGTACTCAGGGGAAAATTTGTTCTCCTTCCTGTCAAGAGCTTAAATGATAGCTGGTAGAAAAAGTTCCCACTAACCTCCACCAGGAGAGAAGCCTTACATGGCTTTCTGCTTCTGCATTCCTATTAAGCTTCCTCCAGGTATCTGCTCTGAATCATACAAGACACCTACCTGCCTGACTCCATCCACATGGGTATCTCCTAAAGCTAACAGCTAGTTCTCTACTTGTGGATGCAGACTCTATGGTTTCTGCCCACACTCTCTGACTTCCCAGGTCAAGACACCCAGCCAAGAAGTCCCTTGTAGGATGATTCTCATCTGTTAAGGCACCTGTGTGGTGGAGTCAGAGAGCTCAGGAGACAGGGGAAGTTGAGCAGAGGCCACAGGGGTAATTGTGAAACCAACCTTCTCCATTGGCAATATTGTCAGCACTGGCATCCCACATAGCAGCAGGAGGCACTGCACTGGACACATGGCACTCCGTGGACTACTCTGTGCATCCAAGAGATCCACAGTTTCCCTGGATGAGCCCAGAGTGTGGTGTGAGATGAAAAGAAAGGCCCCCACAAAAACCTTGTTCTACTTACCCAGTCACACAGGTTGGTATCTCAGGTATCCATCAATATGAGTTCTGGTAAATGCTGCCTCACAAAGTTATCCAATCATCTGTTGACCACAAAGGCCCAGAGGGTCTTGCTGCCGACGTTCAAATCTCATCTGCATTCCAGCTAGCATGATGAGCTGAAGACAAGGACATATCTAAACAAGAAGTGAAATTTTCATCTCCACCTGCCCCCTTGAAAACCAAGCTCTGGCCTCGGGCCCCCAATTCTAAGCACTTACTAAGTAAACATCTCCAGGCAACTCTTCATGTACGAAAGGAAAACCTTGAGGCACTATTGACAGATCTGTTGGATGCTGTTTTGTCTAATTGACAGTGTCCTAACCTTACAGAATCTTTTCAATTTTATGAGGTCCCATTAGTCAGTTCTTGATCTTAGAGCATAAGCCTTTGGTGTTCTGTTCAAGAAATTTCCCCCTGTGCCTAGGTATTTGAGGGTCTTCCTCACCTTCTCTTTTATTAGTTTCAGTTTAGCCGGTTTTATTTGAAGGTTCTTTCTCCACTTGGACTTGAGCTTTGTACATGGGCATAAGAATGGATTGATTTGCATTCTTCTATATGCTGACCTCCAGTTGAGCCAGCACCATTTGTTGAATATGCTGTCCTTTTTCCACTGGATGATTTTAGCACTTTTGCCAAAAATCAAGTGACTATAGGTGTGTAGGTTCAGTTCTGGATCTCCAATTCTATTCCATTGATCTTCTTTCCTGTCTCTGTAACAATACATTGCAGTTTTTATCACTTCTGCTCTGTAGTACAGTTTGAGGTCAGGGAAGGTGATTTCCCCCAAAGTTCTTTTATTGTTGAGAATGGTTCTTGCTATCCTGGGTTTTTTGTTATTCCAAATGAATTTGCAAATTGCTCTTTCTATCTCTATGAATGGTTGATTTGGAATTTTGATGGAGATTGCATTGAATCTGTAGATTGATTTTGGCAGGATAGCCATTTTTACTAAATTAATCCTTCTGATCCAGGAGCATGGGAGATCTTTCCATCTTCTGAGATCTTCTATTTCTTTCTTCAGAGACTTGAAGTTATTGTTATACAGATATTTTACTTGCTTAGTTAGATTCACTCCAAGATACTTTATATAATTTGTGACTATTGTGAAGGGTGTCATTTTCCTAAATTCTTTTTCAGCCTGTTCATTTTTTGAATTTAGAAAGGCTACTGTTATATTTGAGTTGATTTTATATCCAGCCACATTGCTAAAGTTGTTTATCAGGTTTAGGAGTTCTCTGATGGAAGTTTTAGGGTCACTTAAGTATACTATCATATCATCTGCAAATAGTGAAATTTTGACTTCTTCCTTTCCTATTTGTATCCCTTTGACTTCCTTTTGTTGTCTAATTGCTCTAGCTAGGACTTCCAGTACTATATTGAATAGGTAGGGTGAGAGTGGGCAGCCTTGTCTAGTCCCTGATCTTAGTGGGATTGCTTCAAGTTTCTCTCCATTTAGTTTGATGTTGGCTACTGGCTTGCTGTATATTGCTTTTATTATGTTTAGGTATGGGCCTTGAATTCCTGATCTTTCCAAGACTTTTAACATGAAGGGGTGTTGAATTTTGTCAAATGCTTTCTCAGCATCTAGTGAGATGATCATGTGTTTTTTTTCCGTTTATTTATGTAGTGGATTACATTGATGGATTTCCAAATATTGAACCATCCCTGCATTCTTGGGATAAAGCCTACTTGATCATGATGGATGATTATTTTGATGTGTTCTAGGATTTGGTTTGTGAGAAATTTATTGAGTATTTTTGCATCAATATTCATAAGTAAGATTGGTCTGCAGTTCTTCTTTGTTGGGTCTTTGTGAGGATTAGGTATGAGCTTAATTGTAGATTAGTAGAATGAATTGGGTAGTGTTCCTTCTATTTCTACTCTGTGGGATAGTTTGAAGGGAATTGGTATTAGGTCTTCCTGGATGATCTGATAGAATTCTGCACTAAAAACATCTGGCCCCAGACTTTTGTTGGTGGGGAGGTTTTTAATGAGTGCTTCTATTTCTTTAGGCGTTATGTGACTGTTTAGATGGTTTATCTGCTCCTCCTTTAACTTTGGTACCTGGTATCTGTCTAGAAAATTGTCCATTTCATCCAGATTTTCCAATTTTGTTGAGTATAGGCCTTTGTAGTATGAGCTGATGATTTTTTAAATTTCCTCAATTTCTGTTGTTATGTCTCCCTTTTCAGTTCTGATTTTATTAATTTGGATACTGTCTCTGTGCCCTTTGGTTAGTCTGGCTAAGGGTTTATCTATCTTGTTGATTTTCTCAAAGAACCAGCTCCTGGTTTTGTTGATATTTTCTGTAGTTCTTTCTGTTTCTATTTGGTTGATTTCAGCCCTGAGTTTCATTATTTCCTGCCGTCTACTCCTCTTGGGTATATTTGTTTCTTTTTGTTCTATCACTTTCAGGTGTGCTGTCAATTTGTTAGTGTATGCTCTTTCCAGCTTCTTTTTGTGGGCACTTAGAGCTTTGAGCTTTCCTCTTAGTACTGCTTCCATGGATTCCCACAAATTTTGGTATGATGTGTCCTCCTTTTCATTAAATTCTAAAAAGTCTTTAATTTCTTTCTTTATTTCTTCCTTGACCAAGTAATCATTGAGTAGATCATTAGAACTATTAGAACTATTATTATCTTTTTTATTATTTCAACCATAATTTTATTATTATTATTTCATTATTTTATGATTACTATGATTATATTATATGGTTACAGTATTGTTATCATTATTATTATTTTATTAGCATTATTAATATTTCAATAATATCATTTCATCATCATTCTATTATCATTAACATTTATTACTATTCATTATATTTATATTATCAATATTTAGTATTATTTTTATATTATAATTTCTTCATTATTACTCTATTGTCATGTATTTTTAGTATTATCTATATTTCCATTATCAGTATTATACATATTTTATCATAATTTTTTATTATTGTTATTATTTTATGATTATTAATATTTCATTTTAGTATTATTTTTCTATTGTTATTTTATTTTCATTATTTTTATTATCAATATCATTAGTATTAGTATCATTTTATTATATCATTACATTACTATTAATATTTATTTGAATTAATTTTTATATATTTATTATTAGTAATATTAATATTTTATTATTGTGATACCATTATTTCATTATTATTTCATTATTATTGGTATTATTTTATGATTAATATTAACATCTTATAGTATTATTTTTACATTATTATTGTGGTCATGGCTAAGCCATCAGGGTCAGGGCTTTAGAGCCAGGAGGCATGACTTAGTCATCGGAGATGTGACTTAGTCATCAGGGGCATGGATTTGTTGCCAGGAGGCGTGGCTTAGTCATTGGTGGTGTCACTTAATCATCAGGGGCATGGATTTGTGGAAAGGAGGAGTGGTTTAATCATTGAGGGAGTGGCTTAGTCATTGAGAAATAGCATATTTATGGAGGGGCATGGCTTAACCACTTGGGGCGTGATTAAGCTTTCAGGGGCATGGCCTGGTCACAGGGGTAGTGGTCAAACATTACTTAACTTCGTGTGACATTGGGTGCCCAGGCCCTGCCAACCTCAGGCCCCGCCCACCTGATGGTCATGGTCACAATGTTGGCATAGCTGATCTTTCCGCCCTTTGACTTCTGGCTTCTGTGGATGGGCAGAGTCAGGGCGAGGTCAATGGTGATGTCACTCAGGCCCCACCCACCACACACTGTTCATATCAGGTCATGGTGCCCCAGAAGAGCCATTATATCAACCAGTCAGAGATATCTGTGGAGGACAAGGCATCAGTGAGGCCACACACCCATGACATGTGGCCATGTCCAACAAGGCCATATACCCAACTCCTTACCCCTCCTCTATCTTTTCCCCATAATTGTTGACTGACTTCATAGTAGTTGCTCATTTAAATTAAAAAAACCTAAATAGCTTTGTAATCCTGGACATGCCCCTTCCTTGATTCCACCAGTGGTGTCCCTGCCATTGTTTTTTCAAGTGTATTTGTTTTCTCATTGACTTTATAGTTGTTGCTCATTTAAATGAAAATACCACAGGTATTTTTAAACAAAGTTCCCTGAGGCCCTGCCTCTCACCCCAGCCCCTGCCCATCACAACAAGGCACCACGCCCTCTAGCACCCTGACCAGAAGGCCCCACCCCTGCCATCTCTTCATAGTATAAGTTAATTTAAACAAAAGAACAAAATTGTTTATGAACCCTGACTCCCAAAGGTCCCCCCCACCCGTACAACTTTAAGTTCCCACCCCCATAACCCTGATGTCCCAGGGCATTATAAGAAAATTTTCCATGTCAATCTTCAATTATTCTAGAAATTATTTACAAAACAGTTTCAATTTTTTTCTACATTGTTTTCTGTTTGTCATCACTTTAATCATTTCTTCCTTACGGGCCTTATATATTTTTCTTCTAATTTTTCTATGTTTATCTTAATTTTTATCACTAGTATTTACAAAAATGTCTTCAAAATTATCAAACAGGTTTATTTTACAAATTATATTAATTATATAAAATTACATAAAATTATTATATATTATTATTATATATTATATATGATAAATATGAAAAGTACATATAAGCATATGAATATATTGTATATATTACACGTATGATAAATATAATAAATGTTACTAAGTCCAAAAATTTATTTTTTGTTTATCAAGATTTTGATGAAAAAATATGGATTTTTTTACATTATGAAAAATTCAAACAGTGGATTTCATACCTATGTTTACTTAAAGAATATGATATTTATTTATGTATATATTATTATATTTATCATATATATTATGTGAACATATTTATACATATTATATTTATTATATATTTGATATATAATATATTCATTTATGTATATATATATATATTTATTATAAATTAAACATACTTTAGGTTATATATTTACTTATTTTATTTATTATACACATAATATATATTAATTCATATGTATGTTTATATATAAATAGTTATTATAAAATAATATTCGATATAAAATATTTAGAATATATTTATTTTACATATAATATATGATAAATTTAATATATTTATAATAATTTTAATGTGTATTTATTTATATATGTGTATTTATTTATTATATATGATATCCATAATATATTTACTTGTTTTTTATTTATTATGTTTATTAATATTTATATAATATACTTATTTTTATGTATGTATTTATTCCTAACATTTATCATAAATGTAATACATATAATCCATTTACTTACTTGTATTTATTTATTATTTTAATTTTTTATTATAATTTACTATTGCAATATTTTATTATAATATTATAATGATAATGATAATATAAATAAAATGATAATTTTACAAGGTCGATCCTAGGCTGGTAGGGCACACTGATGGTGGACTAGACATCTTGTGGTACAGAGGAAGTTGCACAAAGGCCACAAAATATGGGGGTGTGGAACCAACCCTCTCCATGGGTACTAGTCCCAACACTGGCTTCCTACCTAGCAGCAGGAGGCTCTGCACTGGATCAAGGGTAATGGGTGGGCTACTCTGTGTTTCCCTGAGACTTCAGTTTCCCTGGCCTGAACCCAGAGTGCAGTGGGAGATGAAAAGAAGGCCCCTACCAAAACCTTGTTCTATTTATCAGGGTATTCAGGTTGCTATCTCAGGTACCGCTCAATATGAGTTCTGGTGGATGCTGTCCCACAAAGTCATCCAGTCATCTGTCCAACTTAGAGGCACAGAGGGGCTGGCCACCAACTTCCACAATCAAACCTGCAAGCCACATAGCATCCTGAACTGAGGACAATGATATATCAAAAGAATAAATGAATATTTCATCCCAACGTGGCCCCTTGACAACCAAGCCCTGGCCTCAAACCTTAATTCTAAGCACCTACTAAGTAAACATCTCTAGGCAACTGACCAGGAAACCAGGCAACCATTTTGAGATAATTCCAGCTCCCTCACAATCTCTCTCCTCTCTTTAACCTTCCACCCCACCTCCACCACACCCCAGCCATTCACCAACTACCATGCAGCACTCAGGGAATTCTTTGTTTTCCTTTTTTTCTCCAAAGTCCCCCAGTCACTCTCACCATGGATCCTTCTTTTTGTATCCTAGCACACAACCACATACCTATCTGTGCAGGGACTAGGCACACATGCAACTCAGTGCTCTTTGAAAGAATTCAAGTGGACTCAAGATGACAGGCAACTAGGCACAAAGCACAATGAGCATGTCTCACTTGTCTCACCAGGATTCCTGCAGCACAACTCCTCACCAATTCCTCCTAGAGCAATTCACACCAAGGTCTTCTGAGTGTGCACATAGGAAATACTCAAGGTGTCATCAAACTTTCTCTCCAAGTGTTCACTACCACAGCATTATAGCAACTGGCTATCTATTTATCTATCTATCTATCTATCTATCTATCTATCTATCTATCTATCATCTATCTATCTTTTTTTCTGCCTACCTATCTAACTACATATACCTATTTACCTACCTACCTACTTAAATACCTACTATCTTTTATCTATCTATCTATCTATCTATCTATCTATCTATCTATCTATCTATCTTTTTCTACCTACCTACCTAACTACATATATACCTACTTAACTACCTACCTAACTACTTAAATACCTACTATCTTTTTATCTATCTACCTACTTATCTATTATCTATCTATCTATCTATCTATCTATCTATCTATCTATCTTTTTCCTACCTACCTATCTACTTATCTCCTGTCTTTCTATGTATGTATGTATGTATGTATGTATGTATGTATGTATGTATGTATGTATCTATCTATCTATCTATCTATCTATCTATCTATCTGACAATCTATCTATCATTTATCTTTTTCTAACTACCTACCTAACTAAATATCTACCTACCTACCAACCTTCCTATCTACTTACACACCTCCTATCTTTTTATCTATCTATCTATCTATCTATCTATCTATCTATCTATCTATCTCTTTTCTACCTACCTACATACCTACCTCCTTCTATCTCCTTTTGGCTTACCAATATATATACTTCCACGTACATTTTCTAGGGCAGAAGCACCTGTTTGTTTACCAGATAATGAATGCCATGGTCATTTATGAAATGCTTTTTACTATCCACCAGCAAGCCTTCCTTTCATGAGCACTGAGAGTCTCCAGAGTTCCACTCCTGCACTGTCGAGAGCATAAGTCACAGCTGGTGTAAGTAGACCCATCTAACAACCACCAGGAGAGAAGTCTGACATTGCTTTCCACTTCTCCTTGCTTACCAAGCTTCCTGAAGGCATCTGCTCTGATACAAGCAAGACAGCTCTTTCTATACAGGCAGGCCTGCTCTGAGTTCTCAGAGGTGCAAGGCCCACCACCCCAAACAAGGAAGAGTTCTTCCACCCTCTATATTATTTATTGCTAAACAATTGTCTCATTCTTTTACCATGACAGAAAGTATGATATTGTGTGTATGACATCATGATATTGGTATGATATTGTGTGTATGACATCATGAGTGTGACATCATGAATGTGTCATCAAGTGTATGATACCATGATTACTACATGGGTATGATATATGTAGAAGTCATGGGTATGACTTTATGGGTATGAAATCATAGGTGTTATTTCATGAGTGTGACATCACAAGTGTGACATCATGAGTGTGACATCAAAAGTGTGACATTGCAAGTGTGACTTTAAGGGTATGACATCATGAGTTTTACATCATGGGTATGATGGGTTTGACATGGGTATGACATCACTGTTATGAAATCATGGATATGATATCATGGCTATGACATCATGGGTATGATATCATTGGCATAACATCATGGGTATGAAATTATGGGTATGACATCATGAGAGTGAAATTACAGGTATATCATCATGGTATGACATCATGGGTATGATGTGGGTATAACCTCAGAGATGTGACATCATGGGTGTGGCACAAAGGTATGACATCATGGGGTGATTCTGGAAAGGCGGTTGTCTTCTACAATTGAAATAGGAAGAAAAGATATACACCCTTATAGCAGGTGAGCAGTTAGTGAGTAATGGTACCAATATTATATATTATAGATATGAATATATACCTGTTAATATCACAGTATATATGATATAACATCTATAATTTATAATATATAATGTAATATATAATATAATGTATATTAATATTATAATATAGAATACCAATATAATACTAATATGTAATATCTTAATTAATATATCAATATAATAATATAGTATACAAATATAATATTCACAATTAATATCTTAATAAATAAAATACAACATATTAATATAATTATTTTATATTGTATTTTATATAACATGTTATAAATAATATAAATATATAATATAGTATAATATTTATATGATACAATGTATCATATAATATATTAATAGAATATTAATATATAATATATTAATTAATACATTATAATATATTTATAGAATTATATAATGTAGAATAATACATGTAATATAATATCTGTGATACTGTATAATACATTATATATGTTTTATGTTATATATATATATTAGATAGATAGATAGATAGATAGATAGATAGACAGACAGATAGATAGATAAATAGATCCAAATTCCTTTCAAATGTCCCCACCATATCAGGGCATATTTTATCTGACATTGTAAGTGTTTATGGCACCCATTTTGTTCAATGAGTGTGGCTCATGCCTGAGTACACCAGGATACACAGTTCCACATGAGGTTTATTTAGGAGATAGGGCAAAAGTGACCACGAGATGAGGAAGACAGAGACATCAGGGGTTCTGCCAATTTATACAGAATATACTATATATATTAAATATAATATATATACATATATGTTAAATATGCTGTATACATTAAAAACACTGTATACGTTAAATGCACAGTATAAAATAAATATGCCGTATATACTAAATACACTGTATATGTTAACTATGCTCTACACATCAAATGCACTATATAAATTTATATATACTATATACATTAAATTTACTGTATTCATTAAATTTTACTGTACACATACAATATACTGTAGACATTAAATATAATGTATACATTAAATATATTGTACATATTGAATATAACTTATATATTAAATAAAATATATAAATTAAATATATCATATAAATTAAATATACCATATGAATTAAATATACCAGAAGAGAACAGCATGCAAAGAGAGAGAAAGTCTGACCCAAAGGAAGAGCTGGTTTGTTTTTATTTGTTTTGGGACTGGGTGGGTTAGCTCAGGTTCCTATATTATATAACATTATCACTCTGATGAACAGGAATGGACAAGACAAATCACCCACAAGAACCCAGATGCAGCCTGGCTGCAGATGCCTGTGCAGAGAGGTCCTGTGACTCTGTACACCCTAAGATGTACCCCTGTACTGCACTCAGGACATGGAAGACTGTGCTTCTCTTGTCAGACTAGCCAAACCCTGTGTCTCAGGCCTTATTCTCTGGTCAACTGGATTTGGTTCACACACAGGCCTCTCCTGAGCCTAGAAGCCCTCAGGAAGCCCTAGTCCTTTCTGTGCAGCCAGAATGGAGTCAAGCAGGTCTGATTCCATATTCAGAGAGGCACAAGGATGGGCAGGAGGAATCTACAAAAAATTCCACTTGATGGCAGTAGAAAAAAATACCAACTGCCAGGCTCCATGAGCGCTTTCCCTCTGCCTTTCCTGAGGGAAAAAATGCCAATGAGATACCACGAGCCACCAACATTCTGGCCAAAGACCGTGGATTCCAGTGGTCAGATATGGTTTCACATGCAGGACCATAGGGATGCCTAAGATATATTTTTGAATGTTGTTAGGTGGTGTGTGTGGGGGGCACACATCATTTGTCCCCTCTGTGTGTGTGCTCTCTCCTGACCATAAGATTCAGGAATATGGATGTGTGTGCATAAGCATCAAGGAAGAGAAGGTTGTGCATAGTGGATTAGGAATGGTCACCAATCAAAGGAAGTCCTCAACTGCAGGGCAACTGCCAGACACTGAAGGGTCCAGCAGGAGGACAACAAGCACTAAGAGACATAAGCAGGTACTTGCATAGGAACCTGTGAGAGCCCTACCTAACCACCCACCCCACAGCCCATCTGGACCCTAGAGGCAGAACCTCAGAAAAAATGCCTGGACTCAAGGACCAGGAACTGACCAGGTTCCCTCAGTGCCCAGCCAGGACAATGGAACTGTTTCTGATCCAGACATTGATCCAGCATCTGCCTGCCTGACCCCATACTCACAGAGGTCACCTAAAGCTGACAGCCAGTTCTCTTTTAGGAGAAGCAGACTCTGCAGTCTCTGGGCACACTTTCTAACATTGCCAGATCATTGCACACAGACAAGAAAGCCCTCCCAAGATGATCATTAGCTGGTAGGGTATGCTGGTGGAGGAGTCAGAGAGCTCAGGAACAAAGGAAGTTAAACAGAGGCCACAGGGGCTGGGGGTGAGGAACCAACCTTTTACATGTATACTAGTTCCATCATTGGCTTTTCACATGGCAGCAGAAGGCTCTGCACTGGACCCAGGCCAATGGATGGGCTGTTATGTGTGTTGTTGACGCCTTCTGTTTCCTCCAGTAAGCTCAGAGTGTGATGGGAGATGAAATAAAAAATCTCCCAATGACCTTGGTCTACTTACTTGGGCACACAGGTTGGTATCTCAGGTACCTCTCAATATGAGTTCTGGTGGATGATGCCCCAAAACTCATCCAGCCATCTGTCCTATTCAGAGGCCCAGAGGGCCTGGCACCCAACTTCCACAATCTCACCTGTAGGCCATCTTGCAAGCTGAGTGGAGGACAAGGACATATCAAAAGAAGAAATGAATATTCCATCCCCACCTGCCCCCTTGACAATCAGGCCCTGACCTTAGGCCCCCAGTTCTAAGCACCTACTAAGTAAACATCTCCAGGCAATTGACTAGGAAACCAGGCAACCATTATAAGATAATTCTAGCTCCCTCGAAATCTTTCTTCTCTCTATATCCCAGGGGACACTTTGCTCTCCTTCCTTCATCCAAAGTCCCCAAGTCACTCTCACCATAGGTTCTTCTTTCTGTATCCTAGCACACACCCGCCTACCTACCTGTGCAGGGACTAGGCACCAATGCAACTTAGAGCTCTCTGAAAAGATTCAACTGAACTCAAGATGACAGGCACTTAGACACAAAGCAAAATGAGCATTGATCACTTGTCCCACATAGATCCCTGCAGCAATCCCATCCCTTCACCAACTCCTACTAGACCAATTCATACCAAGGTTCTCTGATTGTGCTCATTGGAATCTCTCAAAGTGCTTTTAAACTGTCTCTCCAACTTCTGATTTACCAAGCACGATAACAACTGGCTGGCTATCCACCTTCATATGTAACTATCTATGTATGTATAAGTATGTATGTATGTATATATGTATGTATGTATCTGCCAATCTGTCTATCTATCTATCTATCTATCTATCTATCTATCTATCTATCTATCTTTTCCTACCTACCTACCTAACTACATATCTACCTACTTACCTACCTACCTACCTACCTACCTACCTCCTTGTGGGGAGGTGGGTTGTGAGAAGAAAATTTTATGAAAAAGTAGAATAATTGCATGAAAAAATGTTTGACAAAACTGAAGATATTTTTTAAAACTTATTGATGAAAATTAAGAGAAATATAAAATATTTGATAAAATATTGTTAAAAAGTTGAAATTTTTGATTAAAATGAAGACAAATATAGAAAAAAGATGAAAATATTGAAATTGTATCGAAATTCCTAGAAAACTTCAAGTTTGATGGGAAAAAATTCTTTAGAAATAGAACATGTATAAAATATTTATGGAAAAAATTTGGTTAAAATGAAGGCAAATATAGAAAAAATATGAAAATATTGAAACTGTTTGTAAAACAATTCCCTAAAAAATTTAATATTGATATGGAAAAATTTCATTGAA
This sequence comes from Arvicanthis niloticus, assembly GCF_011762505.2. NCBI lineage: Eukaryota > Metazoa > Chordata > Mammalia > Rodentia > Muridae > Arvicanthis > Arvicanthis niloticus. The sequence continues at coordinate 555,709 of NW_023044980.1, read as the reverse complement.
AATCAATGATGACTTAGAAAAATTCTAGAAAAATTGAATATGTACATTTAAAAATATTTGATAAAATTGTAGACATTATTAAAATAGTGATAAAATTAAAATAAATATGGTAAAATTTGATGGAGGTATATAAAATATTCCTGGAAAAAAATTTTATTGAAATAAAGACTAACAGAAAAAAAGTCAAAATGTTGAAACTTTTCATAGCAATATACCTAAAACAATTGAAGATTGACATAGATAAATTAGTGAGAAATTGAAGATGATTTAATGAAATATATATAGAAGTCATATAATTTAATATATAATTATTAGTTGGATGCAATTTGAAGATATATATGTATGTATAATATTTCATTATACATGTATATATTTATTAGATGTTAAAATTCATCAGATATTAAACTGTGCTGTGAAACTTCACATACACTCTGATGTGTTCCACAGCAGGACAATGTGATGTAGACATAGTCCTTATGCCTGCCAACATAGGGTGATATATGTTGTCTATGAAATGGATGATCCAAACCATAGGCGAGTGTCTCTGACATATATATTAAATGTATGTATGTAACCCACCAACACCTAGTTCCCCTAAAGCTGACAGCCAGTTCTCTTCTTGTGGATACAGACTCCATGGATCACTGGGCACACTCTCTCACGTTGACAAGTCAAGGCAGCCAGACAAGAAGGCCCTCTCAGGATTATCCTGGGCTGATAGGGCACCCTGGTGGTTGAGTAAAGATCTCAGAGTATAGGGGAAATTTAACGGAGGCCACATGAGTTGTGGGGTTAGAATCAATTCTCTCAATGGGGTACTAGGCCCAATGCTGGCTAGCAGCTAGAGGCACTGCACTGGATCCAGGGCAATGGGTGTGGTGTTCTATGTGTCCTTGAGGCCTTCAGTTTCCCTGGCCTGAGCCCAGAGTGCAGTAGGAGATGAAATGAAGGCCCCCGAAAACCTTGGTCTACTTACCTGGGGACACAGTTTGGTATCTCAGGTACCCCTCCATATGAGTTCTGGTAGATTCTGCTCCACAAAGTCATCCAGTCATCTGTCCACCTCAGACGCCCAGAGGGGCTGGGCTCCCACTTGCACAATGTCACCTGCAGGCCACATAGCTCCCTGAGCTGAGGACAAGGACATATCAAAAGAAGAAATGAATATTCCATTCCAACATACGCCCGTGAAACCCATGCCCTAGCCTTAGGCCCCAATTCTAAGCACCTACTAAGTAAGCATCTCCAGGTCATCAAGAAACCAGGCAACCATTATGAGCTAATTCCAGCTCCCTCACAATTTCTCTCCACTCTCTAAACCTCCACACTATCTCCACCACACCCCAGCCCTTCTAAATCCACCATGCAGCACTCGGGACACTTTGCTCTCCTACCTTCCTCCAAAGTACCTCAGTCACTCTCACCATGGATCCTTCTTTTCTGTATCCTAGAACACACCCACTTACCTTTGTGAGTAGGAGCTAATTACTCATGCAACTCAGAGCTCTCTGAAAGGATTCAAGTGGACCCAGGATGACAAGCACCAAGACACAAAGCACAATGAGCATTTCTCACTTGTCCCACCAGAAACCCTATAGCACATCCCCTCCCTTCACCAACTTCTCCTAGACCAATTCACACCAAGGTCTTCTGAGGGTTGGAAATTCTTTAGGTTCCTTCAAACTTTCTCTCCAAGTGCTCACAACCAAAGCACGATACCAACTGACTGGCTATCTACCTACCTATGTAACTATCTATCTATGTATCTATCTATGTTTCTGTGTATCTATCTCTCTGTCTGTCTATCTATCTATCTATCTATCTATCTATCTATCTATTTATCTACCTATCTATCTTTTTCCTAACTACATATCTAACTGCCTTCCTACCTACCTACCTACTTACCTACCTACTTACAAACCATCTACTATCTCCTTTTGGCTTGACAACATATACTCTTCCAGATATATTTTCTAGGGCAGAAGTACATTTATATTTACCAGATGAAGAATACTATGGTCATTTGTGAAATGCTTTTTATTTCAACATGCAAGCCTTTCTTTCATGAGCACTGAGAGTCTCCAAAGGTCTGCCCCTGCACTGTTGACAGCTTAAGTCAGAGCTGGTGTAAGAAGACCCCTCTAACAACCTTCAGGAGAAAAGCCTGCCATTACTTTCTACTTCTTCCCTACCAAGCTTCCTAGAGGCATCTGCTCTGATACAAACAAGAGAGTTCTTTCTATCCAGGCAGGCTTACTCTCAGTTCTCAGAGGTGCAAGGCAACCTGCAACCCCAAGGAAGGATTGTTCCTGCCACTGTCCATATTATTTATTACCAAAAATTTTTCTCATCCATCCACCAAGCCAGAAGTACCATCAGGAACAACTGCCCTGCTGTCCCCCTCAATCCTTCCTACATCTTCTGCCCTGCAGAGCTTGTCCTGGGCAACTACAGATGTATTTGTTTCCCTACCTCCAATCCTGGCCTTCCCAGACAATGCTAAACTCAACACTATAAGAAATGATACATCCTGGGCCCAAACTGGACCGCTTCAGGGTCATCAGTGGCCACGATTCCTGATTAGAGGACACATAGCAAATAGATATATAGAAACAGAGAGAGAGAGAGAGAGAGAGAGAGAGAGAGAGAGAGAGAGAGAGACAGACAAAAACTGAAACAGAGAGAGAGAGAGAATAGAAGAAAGAGATACAGAGACACAGAGAGAAAAATACAAAGACAGAGATAGATACCGAGTCAGAGAGAAACTCTGGTCTACCGGTTTTCTGAGATCCTAAACTGTCCATCTGTTAATTCTAGAACCATGTCTATTCTTCCAGAAAACCCTGGACATGGCAGAGAATGCCAGCTGTCTTTTGAGCCTTCATCTCTGTTCATCTCCCTGTATGTTAGTGAAGGTAAGCTAGTCAGGGAAAGCCCAGGGTATGATGCCTGTTTGTGTGTCAGGCATCAGAACCAGGAGGCTTTCAAGGGACCCAGCCTGGAGAGTTCCCTGGCAACCTGGGCTATTTTGAACACCCTTGAAACTACAGCATATTCTGGCTGTTTCTACTCACTTTGACCACAAGCCAAGACACTGCCTAGGCTTCTTGCCCTCTTGGGGCCCACACTGATATTACTTGCAAAGGATAATGGGGGAATATCCCTTATCATTGAAAACTTCCAGGGAATTGGGTGATTTTCTGACAGGCCTGTGACATCTATCCTTACCTGAAACACAGTTCCAAGATAGAGCCTTTTCTTTCTTTTTTAATTTTAATTTTTTTTATTTTTACAAAACATGTTATTTATCAGTATTTGTATATACATATATACTTATACATGTATACATAAATGAACAATAATTAAATTATAAGATGTATTTTTAAAATATGGGTGGTTTGGAGATTTTGAGGAAGAAAAGAAAAGGAAAATTTATGTAAATACAGTGCTCATATATAAAATTCTCAAAAAGGAATCCAGTTTTTTAAAATGTTCAACAGATTAACTAGCATTTTACAATATGAAAATAAATATAACCTATAATTATTTTGAAGAACATTTTAACTCATTACAAACTTTAAAGTTTAAAATAAAATAAATAAAAGTTATTTGACTCAGCATGCTAACAGAAACCACAATAACGTTTTATAAATCAAAGTATTTCTGAGAACAAGAAAATGAATTTTCAGGAGCTCAGTCTGCAGAGCCAGGGGGACACTGTGTGTTATACCTTTTTTTTCCTTTTTTTTTATTATCAAATCATAATTTTTACTTTTTAACACAGGGGTTATAAACACGAAAATGCTGGATGTGGGGAATGTGATGACACAGGATCATAAGTATTCAGGGGGAGTACAGATATCTTTCAGAACAGGGTATCAGCTGGATGAAGGTTCAGGAGTCAGGTCACTATGACTCTGCCTATGATTCACTTGTCCTTATCTAATTTGGTACTATCTGCCAAAGGCTGCCTATTTACCAGGTCTATGACTACTCAGGCTGGTATATTTCCACAAAAGCTGCCTGTTTACAATAGTTTATAGCCATCTGTTTCAGTGTTATGTTGTGGGAAGCAGCTCAGCTCTGGCCATTACTAGATGGCGCTTGGCGTAAAGCCAGTCAGTGTGACTAGGCATTGCTTGAGAGAAAAACAACTCCATAGATGGCAAGCCCACACTGAGAGTTTTGGTTACCCAATCTCCTTACCTCACATGATTGAGAGTGGCCAATTAGTGGTTACATCGTGGCAGTTGCTGATTGGGACAAGGAAAAAGCTTTATGGGGCTGCACAAGGTGAAAGAAAGAAGCTTGTTGTACAAGGGGCTGAATAAACCTCTTGAAGAAGAACACGATTTGCGTTTGCCTTATTCCGCTGGTCAGATGTGGGTAGTGACAAGTGGTGGCTCATATGGAGAATTTCTTTCTTATTACTCTGATGAACAGAAATGGGCAGGACAAGTTGGTCACAAGAAGCCAGATGCAGCCTGGCTGCAGATGCCTGTGTAAATAGGTCCTATGAATTTGTTATCCCTAAGATGTCCTCTTGTACTGCACTCAGGATCTGGGAGGATATGCGTCCCAAATCAGGCTAGCCAAATCTTGTGTTACTGTTCTCTGCTCAGCTGTATGCTGCTTGCTCACAGACCTCTCCTGGGCTTAGAAGCCCTCAGGCTCCCCTAGTCCTGCCTGTGCAGCCAGAATAAAGTGGCTCCTGAGCAGGACTACCATCATGTTCAGAGAGTCACAGGGATGTACAGGAGGAATTCTCAAAACAAATACACTTGAAAGCAGTAAAGAATCAAGAATGCCAACTGCCAGGATGCATTGGCACTGTCCCTTTCTGCCCTTCCTTAGGAAAAAATGCAACCAGATGACACCGGTTTCTAAAAACATGGCTAAGTACTTGGGTTTCCACTCTCCAGTGATGGGTGTCCATGCAGGACACTGAAAATGTCTAAGCTATGATTTTGTTTTTGGTTGTGTGATGTGTATGTGTTTGTGTGTGTGTTGTGTGGGGCGGGGCACATGCTCACATGTGAGCATACTCCTGCACTCCTGCATCTCTGTTTGTGCATGCTCTCTCCAGCCTATAATGTTCAGGAATATGGTTGTGGGTGCATAAGTGTTGGGAACAGGAGGTTGTGCATGCTAGACTTTGAAGGGTCACCCATCACAGGCACTCCTCAGTTGCATGGCCCCTGCCAGACACTGAAGGATCCAGCCAGAGAGCAGCAAGCACTAATAGGCTTGAGCAAGTACTTGCAAAACATCCTGTGGGAGCCCTTCCTAAACCTTTTGTCAATCTGAACCCAAGAGCTGGAGGCTCAGGAACAAAATTCTTCCCAATCAGTGCCCAGCCAGAACACCGGGAATGGGCCAGGCCCAGAGATAGATCCAGCATCTGGCTTCCTGACCCTGCCCAAACGGGGGTTCCCTAAAGCTGTCAGCCAGTTCTCTTCTTGGGGATGCAGACACTATGTGTCCCTGGGCACAGTCTCTTAACTTACCATATCAAGGCACCCAACCAAGAAGGCCATCCAAGGATGATTCTTTGCTGGTAGGGCACCCAGGTGGTGGAGTCAAAGAGCTCAGAGAACAGGGTAATGTAAACAGAGGCACCACATGGTGGGGCTAAGAAACTAACTTTCTCCAATGGTACTAGTCTCAACACTGGCTTCCCACATAGCAGCAGGAGGCTCTGCACTGGACCCAAGGATGCTCTATGTGTCCACGACATCTTCAGTTTCTCTGACCTGAGCCCAGAATAAAGTGGAAGATGAAAAGAAGGGCCTCCCAAAGACCATGGTCTACTTACCTGGGCATACAGTTTGGTATCTCAGGTAACGCTTAATATGAGTTCAGGTGGATGCTGCCCCCAAAAGTTATCTAGTCATCTGTCCACCTCAGAGGCATAGAGGGGCTGGCTGCCCACTTCCACAATCTTGCATTCAGGCCACCAAGCACCCTGAGCTGAAGACAAGGATATATCTAAAGAAGAAATGAATGTTCCATCCCAACCTGCCTCCTTGACAAACAGGCTCTGGCCTTAGGCCTCAATTCTAGGCACCTACTAAGTAAGGATCTCCAGACAACAGGCCAGGAAACCAGGCAACCATTATGAGCTAATTTCAGCTGCCTCATAATCTCTCTCCTCTCTCTAACCCTCCACTACACGTCCAGCATATCCCAGCTTTTCACCAATTAACAATGCAGCACTCTGGGGAAAATTTGTTCTCCTTCTTCTTCCAAAGTCCCCAAGTCACTCTCAACATGGATCTTTCTTTCTGTGTCCTAGCATACACTCAACTATCCACTTGAGCAAGGGCTAGGCACACATGCAATTCAGAGCTCTCTGAAGGGATTCAAGTGGACTCAAGATGACAGGTGCCTAGACACAAAGCACAATGAGCATATATTACTTGTCACACCAGGATCCCTATTGCACATACCTTTCACTCTCAAACTTCTCCTGCAACAATTCAAACCACGGTCCTCTGAAGGAGCCCATTGGAAATTCTCAATGTGCCTTCAAACATTCTCTCCAAGTGCTGACTACCACAGCAGGATAACAACTGCCTGGCTATCCTCCCATCAACGCATGTGTCAATCTATCTATCTATCTATCTATCTATCTATCTATCTATCTATCTATCTATCTATCCATCCATCCATCTATTTTCTACCTACCTACTTACACAATCATCACTATGTATCTATCTATCTATCTATCCATCTATCATCTATCTACCAAACTTTCTATCTATCCATCTATCATCTATCTATCTACCAAACTTTCTATCTATCCATCTATTGTCTCTCTCTGTGTCTCTGTCTGTCTCTCTGTCTCTCTCTCTGTCTGTCTCTCTGTCTCTCTCTTTCCTACCTGCCTACATAGCTACATATCTACCTAACTACCTACCTGTTTATAAACCTTCTACTATCTTCTTTTGGCTCAACAATATATACACTTCCAGGTACATTTTCTAGGGTAGAAGGGCCTCTTTGTTTACCAGATAATATATGTCATGGTCATTTGAGAAATGTTTTTCAGTATCCAACAGCAAGCCTATTTTCATAAGCACTGAGAGTCTCCAGAGGTTCACCCATTTACTGTCCTTAAGTCACAGCTGGTAGAAGAAGACCCCTCTAAGATGCTCCATGAGAGGAGCCTGACATTGCTTTTCACTTCTCCCACCCTACCAAGCTTCTGGGAGGCATCTGTTCTGATATTACCAAGAGAGCTTTTTCTGTTCAGGCAGGCCTACTCTGAGTTCTCACCAGTAGAAAGCTGGCAAACCCAAGTAGAGGAGGGTCATGCCACACTCCATATTATTTATTGCTAAGCAATTGTCTCATCCATCAATCAAGACAGAGAGGTATCATCTGGAACAACTCCCCTGCTGTCATCCTCAAGCAATTTTACACCTTGTGCCCACCAGAGCTATGGCCAGGGCACACATACAACCTTATGCATTTCCACTGCACCCAAACAAGGCATTCCCAGACAATGCTGAGTTCAACACTATAAGAAATAATATACACTGGTAACAAACTTTACCTTCTTCAAGGGCCATTAAGTGCCCAGTTTCCTCACTAGAGGACACTCAGCGAATAAATACATAGAAACACACACACACCCAAACACAATCACAATCACACACAAACACACACACACACACACAGAGAGAGAGAGAGAGAGAGAGAGAGAGAGAGAGAGAGAGAGAGAGAGAGAGAGGAAGAGAGACAGGGAGAGGGAGAGAGACAGAGACAAAGATAGAAATAGAAAGACTGACAGAGAAACACAAACACAGAGATACAAAGACAAAGACAGAAAGAAAGTGTGAACTCACAGTATTCTGCAAACTAGGACTCTCCATTTGTTAATTTCATAACCATGTTTATCCTTCCAGAAATCCCTGGACATGGCAGAGAAAGCCAGGTGTCCTTCATGCCTTCATCCTGGCTCATCTCCCTGGATGTTAGTGAAGGTAAGCTAATCAGGAGAATCCCAGACTTTGCTGCATGTTTTTATGTCAGGCATCAGAGCCAGGAGGCTTTCAAGGAACCTGGCCTGGATTCTTCCCTGGCAGCCTGGCCAGTTTGGAACCCTTGTGAGTACAACACACACTGGCTGTTTCAACTCAGTTTGTTCCCTTTCCAAGACACTACCTAGGCTCCTTGTCCCCTTGGGGCACACCATGAGGTTACTTGCATAGAATGATGGGGGAATCTCCCAGACTATTGAAAGGTTCTGGGTACTTTGGTGATTTTCTGACAGGCCTGGGACACCTACCTCTACCTTAAACACAGTTCTAAAATAGAGCCTTTTATTATAAAAAAAATAAAGACAGAAATACCAACCCTATCCCTAGGAACATGTGAAGGTAGGGCTGGGGATAGAAGGAAGAACACTAACTGCTTAAGGATATCTGGCCACCAAACCTACCAAGCCCTAAGATTTAGAGACAGCTCAGAGAAGCAGATAGCCTGTCCCCACACCCTGACTCTCTGTGGAGTATTAACAAGGGGACATGGGGGTAGGGAGGGCATCCTGTAAGGAAGCCTCTGGGCAAGCTCAAACAAGAGCAAGAGGGAACATTATCACTCCGGTGAACAGGGATGTGCAAGAACAGTCTCCCACAAGAACCCAAATGCAGCCTGTTTGCAGATGCCTATGTAGAGAGGTCCTGTGACTTTGTAAAACCAAAGATGTCCTCCTGCACTGCACTCAGCATCTAGGAGGTTCTGTTTCCCCAGTTAGGCTCTGTTCAGCTTGATCATGCTTGCTCACAGGCCTCTCCTGGGCCAAAAAGCTCTCAGGAGACCCTGGTCCCACTTTGGAAGCCAGAATGGAGTGACTCCCAAGAAAGTTTGCTTTAGTTTTCAGAGAGGTGCAGGGATGTGCATGTGGAATCCTCAAAACAATTCAGCTTGATAGCAGTAGAGCATGAAGAATGCCAACTGCCAGGCTACACGGGCAATGTCCTTCTGCCATTCTTGAGGAAAAAACATGACAACCACCTGACAAAAACATGGCCAAGCACTGGGTCTTCCACTTGCCAAGGATAAGTGTCCATGGAGGACACTGGAAACTCTTAAGCTATAATTTTCTTTGTTGTTGTGTATGAGTGTTCCCATGGGAGAATGCTTCTGCATTTAGGTGTGTGTGTGCTCTCTCCTGCCAGTAAGGTTCAGGAATATGGATGGAGGTGCCTAAGTGTCAGAGAGCAGAAGGTTGTGCACGGTGGAGATGAAAGGGTCACCCATCACAGGCACTCCTCAACTGCAGAGCACCTGCCAGCCAATGAAGGATCCAGCAGAAGAGTGGCAAGCACTAAGAGGCATGAGCACATACTTGCAAAGGATATTGTGGGCACCCTACATAAACTCCCTGCCAATCTGGAGACAAAGGGCAGAGCCTCAGAAGCAAATGCCTGGAGTTGAGGACCAGGAACTGACCAAGCCCTCTCAGTATCTGGCCAGGACACTGGGACTGAGCCTGGCCCAGAGATTGATCCAGCATGTGGTTGCCTGACCCCGCCAACACAGGGGTCCCTGAAAACTGACAGCCAGTACTCTTCTTGGGCATGCAGACTCCACGGTCCCTGGACATACTCTCTCAAGTTGCAAGGTCAAGGCACCCAGCCAAGAAGGCCCTCCCAGTTTGACCCTCAGCTGGTAAGGCACCCAGGTAGAGTTTGAGAGCTCAGAGAACAGGGGAAGTTAAACAGAGGCCACATGGGTTGTGGTTGGGCAACCAAACTTCTAAATGGATACAAGACCCAACCCTTTCTTCACAGCTAGAAGAAGGAGGCTATCCACTGGACCCAGGGCAGTGGGTGGGGTGCTGTGTGTGTCCCTGAGTCCTACTGTTAACCTGGACTGAGCCCAGAGTGCGTGACAGATGAAAAGATCTGTCCCTCAATAACCTTGGTCTACTTACTGGGGCACACAGGTTGGCATTTCAAGGACCCCTCAATATGAGTTCTGCCAAATGCATCTTGACAAAGTCATCCAGTCATCTGTCCACCTCAGAGGCCCAGAGGCACTTGCAGCCCACTTTCACAATCTTTCCTGTGGACCACCTGACACTCTGAGGTGAAGACAAGGACCTATCCAAAGAAGAAATGAATATTCCATCCCAAACTGCCTTTTTGACAATCAGGCCCTGGCCTCGGGCTCCCAATTTTAAGCAACTACTAAGTAAGCATCTCCAGAAAACTGACCAGGAAACTAGGCAACCATTATGAGCTAATACTAGCTCCCTCACAATCTCTCTCTTCACTCTAACCCTCTACCCCACCTCTACGACACCCTAGCCCTTCATCAACCACAAAGCAACACTCAAGGACCTCTTTCCTCTCCTTCCTTTTTCCAAAGTCCCCAAGTCACTCTTACCATGAATCCTTCTTTCTGTATCCTACCACACAGCCACCTACCTACTTGTGGAGAGTCTAGGCACACATAAATCTCAGAGGTCTCTGAAGGTATTCATGTGGACCCAAGATGACTGGCATCTAGACACAAAGCACAATGAGCATTTCCCACTTTCTTCACCAGTAACACTTCAGCACATCCCGTCCCCTTACTAAATTCTTCTAGATCAATTCACACCTAGGTTCTCTGAGGGTGCCCATTGGAAATTTTCAAGGTGCCTTCAAGCATTCTCTCCAAGTAATCACTAAAACAGGATGATCACAAATGCCTGGCAATTCACCAACCTATCTATCTATCTATCTATCTATCTATCTATCTATCTATCTATCTATCTTTTTTCTTCCTACCTAATACATATGGACCTACCTCCCTACCTACCTACGTACTATTTTCTTATGGCTCGCTAATATATACACCTCCAGATACATTTTGTTGTACAGAAGTGCCTCTCTGTTTACCAGATGATGTATGTCATGATCATTTGTGAAATGCTTTTTACTCTCCACCAGCAAGCCTTTCTTTAATGAGCACTGAGAGTCTCCAGAGTCCAACCCCGTACTGTAGAGAGCTTAATTCACAGCTGGTGGAAGAAGACCCCTCTAACAACCACTATGAAAGAAGCCTGACATTTCTTTCCACTTCTACCTCTTTACCAAGCTTCCTGAAGGCATCTGCTCTGATACAACCAAGAGCGCTCTTAATATTTAGGCAGGCCTGCTCTGAGTTCTCAGAGGAGCTATGCCTGTAACCCCAAAGTAGGGTCCTGCCAATCACCCATAGTTTTTATTGCTAAGTGATTTTCTCATCCATCAACCAAGACAAAGATGTACCATCAGGAATAACTCCCCTGCTGCCCATCTTGGGCCTTTCTACATCTTGTGCCCACCTGAGCTATGGCCTGAGCATACATACAACTATAAGGTTTTGCCCTACATCAATCCCGGCTGCCCCAAACAATAATGAGCTCAACACCATAAATAATTATACACCTACCCTCACCGGAATCACAGTTCCATGATAGAGCCTGTAAAAAAAAAAAAAAAAAAAAAAAAAAAAAAAAAAAAAAAAAAAAAAAAAAAACCAAAAACAAAAATAAAACAAGGCAATACAAAAACCAGAAAGCCAGAGTTAACCACCCAACAGAAGACCTAGGAGTGGGCAAGGTGGGGCTAACATTGGCAGAGAGAACACTAACTGGTTAACGATATCTGGCTACAAAATCTGCCTAGCCCATAAATGTTGAAACAGCTCAGAGAAGCAGGAGAGCCTATCTCCACTCCCTGAATATGTAGGTTAATAACAAGGTGACATGGGGGTTGGGAGGACATGCTGTAAGGCAGCTGTTGAGCACCATCAAACAAAAGCAAGTGGGATTCAGATCATTGTGATGAAAAGGAGTGGACAGGACAAGTTTCTCACAATAATCCAGATGCAATCTGGCTGCAGATGCCTGTGTAGAGAGGTCCTGTGACTCTGTAATACCTAAGATGTACACCTCCACTGAGCTCATCACCTCAGATGATGTACTTCCTGAGTCAGGCTAGCCAAACCCTGTGTCTTCTGCCATGTTGGCTGCTCAGCTTGATCCTGCTCACTCACAGAAATCTCATGGGCCAAGAATCCCTCAGGAGCCCCTAGCTCACCTGTGCAGCCAGAATAGCGTGGCTCCCAAGAAGGCCTGCTGGCATGTTCAGAGAGGTGCAGGGATTGCAGCCTAAATCTTCAAAACAATATGGCTTGATATCAGTAGAGCACTGAGAATGCCAATTGCCAGGCTGCATAGGGGCTTTTCCTCTTCTCTTTTGAGGCAAAAAAAAAAAACCCAAAAGCTGCTACCAGCTTCCAACAAAATAGCCAAGTACAGGAGCTTCCATTGGCCAGAAGTGGGTGTCCATGTAGGACACTGGAATAGCCTAAACTATGGTTTTGTTTGTTGTTGGGTAGTGGGTGTGTCTGAATGTGTGTTTGTGGTGTGTGTGTGTGTGTGTGTGTGTGTGTGTGTGTGTATTAGTGCTCTCATGGAAGCATGTTCCTGCACCGCTTTGTGTATGAGCTCTCTCCTGCCTATAAAGTTAAAGAATGTGGATGTGGGTGCGTAAGTGTTAGGGAACAGGAGGTTGTCCATGGTGAACAACTCAACTACAGGGAACCTGCCAGCTACTGAAGGATCCAGAAGGAGGGCGGCATCACTAAGAGACATGACCAGGTACTTGCAAAAGATCTTGTGGGAGCTGGACCCAAAGAATTTGCCAATCTGGAACCTAGGGGCCAAGTCTCAGGAATAAATGCCTTGACTTGAGGATCAGGAACTGATGCTACACACTCAGTGCCCAGCCAAAACACTCAGACTGGGTCTGTCCCAGAGATTGATATAGCACCTGCCTGCCTGAACCTGCAAACATGGGGTTGCTTCTAAATCTGGCAGCCAGTTATCTTCTTAGAGACGCAGACTCCTCTGTCAATGGCCATACTCTCTCAATTTGTCAGGTCAAAGCACCCAGACAAAAACGACCTCCAAGGATGATCCTCAACTGGTAGGACACCATGGTAGTAGAGTCAAAGACCTCAAGAAACAGGGGAAGCTGAACAGAGGACACATGGGATGGGGTGGAGAACCAACCATCTCCATGGAGCACAAGGCCCAATACTGCCTGCCACCTAGCAGTAGGAGGCACTGTACTGAACCTAGGGCAATGGGTGGGCTGCTCTGTGTACCCCTAGCTCCTTCAATTTCAAGGCCTGAGCCCAGAGTGAGGTGGGAAATTGAAAGAAAGGCTCCCACAAAACCATTGATAAACTTACCCAGACATAAAGGTTGGAATCTTAGTTACTCCTCAATATGATTTCCTGTGATTGCTGCCCTAAAATATCATCCAGGCATGTGTCCACATCATCAGCCCAGAAGGATGACTGCCTACTTTCATAATCTTGCCAGTAGGCCACTTATGACTCTGAGCTGTGTACAGGGACATAACAAAAAATGAGAATTCCATCACAACCTGCACTCTTACCAAACAGGCCCTGGCCTTGGGCCCCAACTCTAAGCACCTACCCAGTAAGCATCTCCAGGCAACAAACCAAAAATCCAGGTAAGCATTATGAGCTAATTCCAGGTTACTCACAATCTCTCTCCTCTCTCTCACACTCCACGCCACCTCCACCACATCCCAGCCCTTCACCAACTACCATGCAGCACCTAGGATGTACTTTGCTATTCTTCCTTCCTCTGAACTACCAGTTTTCTGGGATCTGAGATTGTCAGTCTTTTAATTTCATAACCATTGTCTCCTCATGCCCTTGGGTCACAGCATGAGGTTGCTTGCATAGGATTATGGGGGAGCTCCCATACCATTGAAGGATTCTGGAGACTTGGGTGCTTTTCTGCCAGGCCTGGGAACCTTACCCCCACCTGAAGCATGGCTCCAGGAAAGAGAATTTTCTTTAAAAATAGGAATGCCATAGATAACAACCATAGAACTAGAAAGTGGTCAAGATGTGGCTTGGGTTTGCAGGGAGATCATTAACTGCTTAAGAATATCTGGATACAAAAGCTGCCAATCACTAAGATGTAGAGACAGCTCAGGGAATCACGGTAGCCAGTCACAACACTCTGACTATTTGTGGGTTACTAACAAGGAGTCTTGGGGGGTAGGAAAGACATCTTGTAAGGCAGCTGCTGGGCAGCCTCAAACAAAAGCAAGGGGTACACAGTTTACTCTGATGAACAGAGATGAGAATAACAAGTCACCCACAAGAACCCAGATGTATCCCTGGGTGCAGATGCCTGTGTAGAGGGGTCCTGTAACTCTGTAAAACCTATGATGTCCTCCTGCACTGCACTCAGGGCCTGGCAGGATGTGCTTCCTCAGTCAGACTAGCCAAACCCTGTGTAGCAGGCCCTGATTTCTGTTCAGCTGGATCCTGCTCACTCACAGGCCTCTATTGGCCTACAAGGCCTCAGGACCCCTAGTCCCCACTCCCCTGTGCAACCAGAATAGAGTGGCTCCCACGCAAGCAGGTCTGCAGCCATGTTCAGAGAGGCGCAGGCATGTGCAGGCTGAAACCTCTAAACATTTTCACTTGATGGCAGTAGACCATGGAGAATGCCAACTTCCAGGCTGCATGGGAGCTCTCCTGCCATTCCTGAGGCAAAGGATGCCAACCAGCTGCCACTAGCTGCTGAAAATATGGCCAAGCACTGGGGCTTCCACTGGCCAGATGTGGGTGTTCATGTAGGACACTGGCTATGCCTAAGCTATGATTTTGTCTGTTGTTGCATGGTGTTTGTGTGTGTTTGTGTGTGTCTGTGTGTGTCTGTGTCTGTGTATGTGTGTCAGCATGTATGTGTGTTTGCTTACAAGGAAGTATGCTCCTGCACCTCTGTATGTGCATGTGTTCTCACCTGCCTATAAAGTTCAGGAATGTGGATGTGGGTGCATGAGTGTCTGAGAACAGGAGGTTGTGCATACTGAAGTTTGAAGGGTTACCCATTAGAGGTACTACTTAACATCAGGTCACCTGCCAACCACTGAAGAATCTGGCAGGTCAGGAAACACTAAAAGTTATAAGTAGGTACTTACAAAAGGTCCTCTGGGAGCTCTATCTCAACCCCCCCTGCCAATGTGGACCCCAGGGGAAAAGCCTCAGAAACAAACTCCTGGTCTTGAGGACCAAGAGCTGACCTTGCCCACTCAGTGCCAAGCCAGGCCAGTGGGACTGGGGAAACCCCAGAGATTCATCCAGAACCTGCCTGCCTGACCCTGCCCACACAGGTGCCCCTAAACATACAGGCAGTTCTCTTCTTGGGAATGCAGACTTTGCGGTCCCTGGGGACACTCTCTCAAGTTGCCAGGTCAAGAGATCCAGCCAGTAAAACCCTCCCAGAATGGCCCTTGGCTGGTATAGCACCCAGGTGATGGTTTCAGGGAGCTCAGGACGCAGGGGAAGGTGAATAGAGGCCTCAAGTGGTGGGGGTGTGAAAACAACCCCCTCCATGAGACAATAGGCTCAACACTAGCTTCTCACCAGGCAGTAGAATACTCAGCAGTGGACCTAGGATAATGAGTGAGGTGCCCTCTGTATCCATAAGCCTTCTTGTTTTGCTGGCCTGGCCTGGATGGTGCTGAGAGGTTAAAACAAAAGGCCCCCAACCCCTGAAAACGTTGGTCTACTTAGACGGGCACACTGGTTGGTATCTCAAGTACCCCTCAATATGAATCTTGGTGGATGCTGTCCCACAAATTTATCCAGTCATCCGTCCACCTCAGAGGCCCAGAGAGGCTGGCCACTGACTTCCATAATCTCAACTGCAGGACACTTACCAAGCAGTGCTGTGGACAAGGACATATCAAAAGAAGAAATGAATATTTCATCGCAACCTGCCCCCTTAACAAGGCCCTGACCTTGGGCTTGCTATTATAAGCACCTACCAAGTAAGCATCTCCAGGCAACTGACCAGAAAACCAGGCAACCATTATGAGCTAATTGCAACATTCTAACAATCTCTCTCCTCTCTCTAACCCTCTACCCCACCTCCACCACACCCCAGCCCCTTCACCAACTCCCATGCAGCACTTAGGATATACTTTGCTATTCTTCTTTCCTCTGAACTCCCAGTTTTCTGGAATCTGGGACTGTCCATCATTTAATTCCATAACCATGTCTATTCTTCCAGAAATTCCTGGATAGGGCAGAGAATGCCAGGTGGCTTTTCAGCATTCATCCTGTCTCACCTCTCTGGATGTTAAGAAAGGTAAGCTAGTGAAGAGAAGCCCAGACTCTGCTGCTTGTTTCTGTGTCAGGCATCAGAGCCAAGAGGCTTTTAAGGGACCTGGCCATTATGATTCCCTGGCAGGATGGGCTGTTATGGACACACTAGGGACTACAGCATACTCTGGCTGTTTTAATCACTTTGACCCCAAGCCAAGGCAATGCCTAGGCTCCTCATGACCTTGGGTCACAGCATGAGATTGCTTGCATAGGATTATGGGAAAGCTCACATACCATTGAAGGGTTCTGGAGACTTGGGTGAGATTTTCTGTCAGGCCTGGTAACCTTACCCTACCTGAAGCAGGGCTCCAGGAAAGAACCTTTCCTTAAAAAATAGGAATGCCAGAGATAACAACCATAGACCTACAAAAAAGTTGAGATAGGGCTGGGGTTGGCAGGGAGAACATTAACTGGTTAAGAATATCTGGCCTCAAAAGTTACTAAGCACTGAGATGTAGAGACAGCTCAGAAAAACACAGTAGTCTGTCACAACACCCTGATCCTTTGTGGGTTATTAAAAAGGAGTATTGGGGGTAGGAAAGACATCCTGTAAGGCAGCTGCTGGGCAGCCTCAAACAAAAGCAAGGGGGATCCAGATTACTCTGATGAACAGTGATGAGAATGACAAGTCACCCACAAAAACCCAGATGCATCCCTGGGTGCAGATGCCTGTGTAGAGAGATCCTGTTACTCTCAAAACCTATGATGTCCTTGTGCACTTCACTCAGGACCTGGCAGAATGTGCTTCCTCAGTCGGAATAGCCAAACCCTGTGTCTCAGGCATTGTGTTCTCTTCAGCTGAATCCTGCTCACTCACAGGCCTCTATTGGGCCTAGAAGGCCTCAGGAGCCACTAGTCCCACCTGTGCAACCATTATAGAGTGGTTCCCACCCAAGCAGTTCTGCAGCCATTTTCTGAGAGGGGCAGGAATGTGCAGGCAGAAACCTCAAAATATTTTGACTTGATGGCAGTAGAGCATGGAGAATGCCAACTGCCAGGCTGTATGGGATCTCTCCTTCTGTGCTTGCTGAGGCAAAGTATGCCAGCTATTAGCCACCAGCTGCCACCAGCTGCCACTAGCTGCCAAAACAAGGCCAAGCACTGGGGCTTCCACTGGCCAGATGTGGGTGTTCATGTAGGACACTGGGTAGCCTAAGCTATGATTTTGTATGCTGTTGCATGGTGTTTGTGTGTGTGTGTGTGTGTGTGTGTGTGTGTGTGTGTGTCTGTGTCTGTGTGTGTATGTGTGTCTGTGTGTGTGTGTGTCAGTATGTATGTATGTGTGCTCACAAGGAAGTATGCTCCTGCACCTCTGTGTGTATGTGTGTGTTTGTTCTCCACTGCCTATAAAGTTCAGGAATGAGGATGTGGGTGCTTAAGTGTCTGAGAGCAGGAGGTTGTTCATACTGAAGTTTGAATGGTCACCCATCAGAGGTACTACTTAACATCAGGGCACCTGCCAGCCACTGAAGAATCTGGCAGGTCAGCAAACACTAAAAGTTATAAGCTGGTACTTACAAAAGATCCCCTGGGAGCTCTATATAAATCCCCCTGCCAATCTGGACACCAGGGGCAGAGTCTCAGAAACAAACTCCTGTTCTTGAGGACCAAGAACTGACCTTGCACACTCAGTGCACAGCCAGGCCACTGAGACTGGGGCAAGTCCAGAGATTGATCCAGCACCTGCCTGCCTGACCCTTTCCATACAGGTGCCCCCTAAAGCCTACAGCCTGGTCTCTTCTTGGGGATGCAGACTTTCTGGTTCCTGGGGACACTCTCTCAAGTTGCCAGGTCAAGACATCCAGCCAGTAAAACCCTCACAGGATGGCCCTTGGCTGGTAGGGCACCCAGGTGGTGGTGCAGAGAGCCCAGGGCACAGGGGAAGGTGAATAGAGGCCACACGTGGTGGACGTGGGAAACCAACAACCTTCATGTGACACTAGGCTCAACACTAGCTTCTCACCAGGCAGTACAAGACTCAGCAGTGGACCCAGGGCAATGAGTGGGGTGCCCTCTGTATCCATAAGGCTTCCTGTTTTCCTAGCCTGTGCCAGGAGTGAACTAAGAGGTCAAAAAAGCCCCCCCACCCCTGAAAACATTGGTTTACTTATCCAGGCACACAGATTGGTATCTCAGTTACCCCTCAATATGAATCCTGGTGGATGCTGCCCCAACAAAGTTATTCAGTCATCCGTTCACCTCAGAGGCCCAGAGAGGCTGGCCACCCACTTCCACAATCCCAACTGCAGGACACTAAACAAGCTGAGCTTAGACAAGGACAAATCAAAAGAAAAAATGAATATTTTATCCCAACATGCCCCCTTGACAAGGCCAGGACCTCGAGCTACCAATTCTAAGAACCTACCAAGTAAGCATCTGCAGGCAACTGACCAGAAACCAGGCAACCATTATGAGCTAATACCAGCTTCCTCACAATGTCTCTCCTCTCTCTAACCCTCTACCCCACCTCCACCATACCTTTGCCTTTCACCAACTACCATGCAGCACTTAGGATATACTTTGCTATTCTTACTTCCTCTGAACTCACAGTTTTCTGGAATCTGAGACTGTCCATCTTTTAATTCCATAACCATGTCTATTCTTTCAGAAATTCCTGGATAGTGCAGAGAAGGCCAGGTGGCTTTTCAGCATTCATCCTGTCCCAGCTCTCTGGATGTTAGGAAAAGTAAGTTACTGAAGAAAAGTCCAGAATCTGCTGCTTGTTTCTGTGTCAGGCATCAGAGCCAAGAGGCTTTTCAGGGACCTGGCCATTATGATTCCCTGGCAGCATAGGCTGTTATAGACATACTAGGGACTACAGCATACTTTGGCTGTTTTAATCACTTTGACCTCAAGCAAAGACAATGCCTAGGCTCCTCATGCCCTTGGGTCACAGCATGAGGTTGCTTGCATAGGATTATTGGCGAGCTCCCATACCATTGAAGGGTTCTGGAGACTTGGGTGAGATTTTCTGCCAGGCCTGGGAACCTTACCCCCAACTGAAGCATGGCTCCAGGAACGAGCCTTTTCTTAAATAATAGGAATGCCAGAGATAATAACCATAGACCTAGGAAGGGGTTGACATGGTGCTGGGGTTGGCAGGGAGAACATTAACTGCTTAACAATATCTGGCGACAAACGCTACCAAGCACTAAGATGTAGAGACAGCTCAGCGAATCACGGTAGCCTGTCACAACACCCTGATCCTTTGTGGGTTACTAACTAGGAGTCTTGGAGGTAGGAAAGACATCCTGTAAGGCAGCTTCTGGGGAGTCTCAAATAAAAGCAAGGGGGACACAGATTACTCTGATGAACATGGATGAGAATGACAAGTCACCCACAAGAACCCAGATGCATCCCTGGGTGCAGATGCCTGTGTAGAGGGGTCCTGTAACACTGTACAACCTATAATGTCCTCCTGCATTGCACTCAAGACCTGGCAGGATGTGCTTCCTCAGTCAGACTAGCCAAAACCTGTGTCAAAGTCCCTGTGTTCTGTTCAGCTGTATCCTGCTCACTCACAGGACTCTATTGGGCCTAGAAGGTCTCAGGAGGTCCTAGTCTCCCCTGTGCAACTAGAATAGACTGGCTCCTACACAAGCAGGTCTGCAGCCATGTTCAGAGAAGAGCAGGAATGTGCAGGCATTAACCTCAAAACGTTTTTACTTGATGGCAGTAGAGCATAAAGAATGCCAGCTGCCAGGCTGAATAGGAGCTTTCTTTCTGCTTTTCCTGAGGCAAAGGATGCCAACCAGCTGCCACCAGCTGCCAAAAACATGGCCAAGCACTGGCGCTTCACATGCCAGATGTGGGTGTTCATGTAGGACACTGGGTATGCCTAAGCTATGATTTTGTATGTTGTTGCATGGTGTTTGTGTGTTTTTGTGTTTGTCTGTCTCTGTGTATGTGTGTCAGCATGTATGCGTGCGTGCTCACAAAGAAGTGTGCTCCTGCACCTCTGTGTGTGTGTGTGTGTGTGTTCTTGCCTGCCTATACAGTTCTGGAATGTGGATGTGGGTGCATAAGTGTCTGAGAGCAGGAGGTTGTATATACTGAAGAATGAAGGGTCACCCATAAGAGGTACTACTTTATATTAGGGTACTTGCCAGGCACCGAAGAATCTGGCAGGACAGCAAACACTAAAAGTTATAAGCAGATAATTACTAAATATCCTCTGGGAGCTCTACATAAACCCCCTGCCAATTTTGACCCAAAGGGCAGAGCCTCAGAAACAAACTCCTGGTCTTGAAGACCAAGAGCTGACCTTGCCTACAGTGCCAAACTTGTGCCAACTTAAACCTTGTGCCAACCTGACCTATGGCCTAGGCACACATAGAGGCTTATAAGGTTCTCCTACCTCCAAACCAGGCCTTCCTAGACAATGCTGAGTCCAACTGTATAGGAAATGTTATACCAAGATCACAAAGCAGAATTTTTTTTAGTGGCATTAAGGGCCTATTTTATTCCTTAGAGAATACACAGTGAATTGATATATAGAAACACACAGACATGCACACATGTAAACACACATAAAAAGTGAAAGAGAGACAGATAAACAGAAAGAGACAGAGACAAGAGAGAGAGAAAAGACAGACAGACAGAGACACCAATACAGAGACAAAGAAAGAGACAGAGACAGAGAGAAACTCTGGCCTCCCAGTTTTCTGGGATCTGAGACTGTCCATCTGTTAATTCCAGAACCATGTCTATTGTTCCAGAAATCCATGGACATAGCAGAGAAGGACAGGTGTCTTTTGAGCCTTCATCCCGTCTCACCTCTCTGGATGAGAGGAAAGGTAATACAGTCAGGAGAATCCCAGACTTTGCTGCCTATTTGTTTGTCAGGCAGCAGAGCCAGGAGGCTATTAAGGGACCTGGCCTGGATGGTTCCCTGGCAGACTGGGCAGTTATGGACACCCTTAGGACTACAGCATACTCTGGCTGTTTCTACTCACTTTGACCCTGAGCCAAGAAACTACCTAGGCTCCTTGACCCATTGGGGCACACCATGAGGTTGCTTGCATAGGATGATAGGGGAGCCTCCCAGACCATTGAAAGGTTTGGGGGACATGAGTGATTTTCTGAAAAGCCTGGATCTCATATCCTCACCTGAAGCACAGCACCAGAAGAGAACAATTTCTTAAAAAAAAAATGCCAGAGATAACAACTCTTTACCTAGAATAAGGTAGAGGTGGGGCTCAGGTTGGCAGGGAGGACATTAACTGCTTAAGGATATCTGGTGACAAAAGCTTCTGAGCCCTGAGATGCTGAGACAGCTCAGAGAATCAGGATAGCCTGTCCCCAAACCCTGATTCTCTGTGTGTTAGGAACAAGAGAAGGTGGAGGTAGGGATGGCAACCTGTAAGGCAGAACCTGGTGAGCCTCAAACAAAAGCAAGAAGTACCAGTATTACTCTGATTAACAGGGATGGGCAGGATAAGTCACCCATAATAACCCAGATGCAGCTTGGCTGCAGATGCCTGTGTAGAGAGGTCACGTGACTCTGTAAAACTTAAGATGTCCTCCTGCACTGCATTCAGGACCTGGGAGGCTGTGCTTCCTGAGTCAGGCTAGCCAAACCTGGTGGTGCAGGCCTTGTTCTCTGGTCAGCTGGACCCTGCTTGCTCAGATGCCACTGCTAGGACAAGAAGCCCTCAGGAGCCTCTAGTCCCACCTGTACAGCCAGAATAGAGTTGCTCCCAAGAAGTTATGCCACCATGTTCAGAGAGGCACAGGGATGTGAACGAGGAATGCTCCAAAAATTCTGCTTTATGGGAGTAGAGCACTGAGAATGCCAACTTTCAGGCTGCATGGGCACTCTTTCTCTGCCTTTCCTGAGGTAAAAAATGCCAACCAGCTGCCACCAGTTTCCAACAACCTGGTCAGGTAATTGGGTTTTCACTCTCCAGTGATGGGTGTCCATGCAGGACACTGAGAATGTCTAAGATATGGTTTTGTTTGTTGTTGCATGGTGTGTCTCTCTCTCTCTCTCTCTCTCTCTCTCTCTCTCTCTCTTTCTCTCTCTCTCTCTCTGTGTGTGTGTGTGTGTGTGTGTGTGTGTGTGTGTGCATGCACACTCACACCCAAGCACCTCTGTGTATGAATGCTCTCTCCTGCCTATATGGTTCAGGAATATGGATGTGGATGCATAAGTGTCAGGGAACAGGAAGTTGTACATGGCAGAGTAGGAAGGGTCACCCATAACAGGTACTTTTCAACTGCAGGGCACCTGCCAGCCACTGAATGATTCATCAGGAGGGCGGGAAGCACTAAGAGGCATGAGCAGGTACTTGCAAACGATTCTGTGGGAGTCCCACCTAAACCCCTTGCCAATGTGAACCCTAGAGGCAGAGCTTCAGGAACAAATGCCCCTTCTCTTCAGTTCCTAGCCAGGACACTTGGACTTGGCCTGGCCCAGAGATACATCCAGCATCTGGCTGCCTGACTTTGCCTAAATGGTGTCTCATTAGAAGCTGACAAGGAGTTCTTTTCTTGGGAATAAAGACTCCTTTGTTTCTGGGCATACTCTTTCAAGTTGCCATGTCAAGACAGCAAGACAAGAAGGCCCTCTCAGAATGACCCTCGGCTGAAAGGACACCCAGGTGGTTGAATGGAGATCTTAGGGTACAGGGGAAGTTGAACAGAGGCTATATGATGTGGGGATTTGGAACCAACCCTTTCCATGGGGCACTAGGCCCAACATTGGCTTCCCACCTAGCAGCCAGAGGCTCTGCACTGGACCCAGGGAAATGGGTGGAATTCTCTGTGTTTCCCTGAGGCTTTCAGATTTCCTGGCCTGAGCCCAGACTATGGTGAGAGATGAAATAAAGCCCCCTCCCCCCGAAGACATTGCTCTACTTACCTGAGCACACAGTTTGGTATCACAGGTATCCCCAAATATGAGTTCTGGTAGATGCTGCTCCATAAACTAATCCAGTCATGTGTAATCCTCAGAGGCACAGAGGGGCTGGCTGCCCACTTCCACAATCTTGCCTGTGGGACACCTAGCACCCTGAGCTCAGGACAAGGACATATCAGAAAAAGAAATGAATATTTCATCCCAACCTGCCTCATTGACAACCAGGCCCTGGCGTCAGGCCCCCAATTCTAAGCTCTTACCAAGTAAACATCTCCAGGCAACTAATTAGAAATCCAGGCAACCATTATGAGCTACTTCCAGCTCCCTCACAATCTCTCTTCTCTCTATAACACTCCATGCCACCTCCACCACACCCCAGCACTTCACCAAACACCATGAAGCAGCACTCAGGGGACACTTTGACCTCCTTCTTTCCTCCGAAGTTCCCAAGTCCCTCTCACAATGAATCCTTCTTTCTGTATTCTAGTACACACCCACCTACCTACCTGTGCAGGAGCTAGGCACTTATACAACTCAGATCTCTCTGAAAGGATTCAAGGGAACCCAAGATGACAGACACCTAGACACAAAGCACAGTGAGCATTGACCATTTGTCTCACCAGGATCCCTGCAGCACATTTTCTTCCCTCACCAACTCCTCCTAGAACGATTCACATCAAGGTCCTCTGAGGGTGCCCATTGGAAATTCTCAATGTGCCTTCAAACATTATCTCCTAGTGCTAACTCCCACAGCATAACAACTGCCTGGCTATGCACCTACCTAAGTGACTATCTATGCATGTATGTATGTATGCATGTATGTATGTATGTATGTATGTATGTATGTATGTATGTATGTATGTATCTGTCTGTTTATCTATCTATTTATCCATTTATTTCTTACCTACCTATAAACTTTCTACTATCCTCTTTTGCCTTGCCAATATATACACTTCCTGGTACATTTTCTAGGGCAGAAGCATCTCTTTGTTTACAAGATGATAAATGTCATGGTCATTTGGGAAATGCTTTTCACTATCTACCAGTAAGCCTTCCTTTTATGAGCACTAAGAATGCTTACATTACAGATGGTGTAGAAGACCACACTAACACCCTCCTGGGGAGAAGCCTGCCAGTGCTTTCCACTTCTCCCTCCCTTCCAAGCTAAATAAAATAAAAATAAAAAAATTATATTGCTTATATAAATATATAAATATATATAAATATATATAAATATATATAAATATATATAAATATATATATAATTTATATATTTATATAAATATATAAATTATTTAAAATTATATAAAATTATAAAACATATATAAATTATTTCAATTATATAATACATAAACCATATGAATCTTATAAATTATAAAAAGTATATAAATTATATAAAATTATATAAATTAGATAAAATAATATAAACTCATGAAGTATATAAATGTTTGTGTCTTTCAAAACTTGAATTAGGCCTTGAGGTAAACAACCACTTGCTCTCTTTTATCTTAGTCAATTTTCAAAAACATTTTTTTGAACATTTTAATTATTTACAATTATTCATATTCTGTTAACATAAAAAATATTTTTTATTTTTTTATTAATATTTTATATTTTATTGGATAATTTTATTATTGGATTTTATGTATTGCATATTTTAAGTTTTATTGCATATTTTAATCAGATATTTTAATAGGCTACATTAATATCATTTTATAACTATATTTTACCATTAATATTATTATTGTTGTTATTATCATTACTTTCAGCCTGTATGTAATAATGAAAACACAACCATTTACAAAACTCTAGATATTTTATTTTATTCAAACATCGTACATTGTTAATTATTGTTATTGTTTATTATTATTGTTTTTTATCATTGTCTTTATTAATATTTTAAAATCATATTATTTGTATTAACAGTATTTCATTTATATTATTACAATTCTTTTTATTTTATTAATATTATTATTAATATTTTTATTTATTATTTTCATTTTATAACATTATTATTATAGTATTATTATAGAGACTAGCACATTTGTATACTCTCATATGTGACTGAGTACAGACCTTCCAGTAACATATATCCTCAGGGTTTCAACAATATCATTATTTTTTTATTGTCAATATTATTTATAAATAATTATATTATTATAATTCTCTATTATCATTGTTATTATGTTATAATTTTTATCTTATTGTAGTATCATAATTCTATTGCTATGTAATTACTATTATTTAACTATTATCAATATAATTGGTATAAGTATTACTTTATTATGATAAGATCATTATATCATTATTAATAATATTCATTTGAATTATTTTATATTTGTAATATTATTATTAATATTGTATTATTGTTATACTATAATTTCAGCTTTATTTTAGTATTATTGTTATTGTTTTATAATTAATATTAACATTTTTCACTATTATTTTTATAAAATTATAATATAAATTATTCCATCATGATCACATTAAAATAACACATACACATGATTACATCACAGCTTCTATCATGATTACATTAGAATATCACATACACATAACATCCCGAAGGTTCCTTATGGTGATTACATTAGAATATCATGTACACGTGAACATGCCACACTCTATTCCCTTGTTACTCTCACACCCATGCTGTGTCTGTCACACATGCTGTCTTTCCATGTTATTATTACACCAGTGCTGTGTGTGTCACACACAATCTCCTCCCATTTTATTGTCACACTCATGCTGTCTGTAACACATGCTCTCTTTCAGTGATATTGTCACAACCACAATCATGCTGTGTATGTCACACACTCTCTTCTGTTTTATTGTCACAACCACACTGTGTATGTCACACATAGTCTCTCTCCATGTTATTGTCACAGTCATGCTATGTGTGTCACATGCTCTCTTCCTGTGTTATTGTCACAAAAATAACAAAGATCCCTTGATACGTCACACAATCTCAAATAATATGTAGACAAAGGTGAGATGTTCACTGGTTTTGGTAGAGGTAATCAAACCAATAAATAATAATAAGTAAATAAACAATCAACAACATTAAAAACAAATAAAAGGAAAGAAAATGAAATAACAACAAGAATAAATTAAAATCAAGATAAATACAAATAAACACAAATAAAATAAAATTAAAACAAATGATAAAATAACTTAAAAATTAAAATAAGATGAAAAATAAAATAAAAACAAATAAAATAATAAAAACAAAACAAATTAAATTTAAAATAAAAATATAAAATAAAATTAAAAGTCAATTAAAATTTAATAAAAAACTAATAAAAAATGAAAAATAAAAAAATAAAAAATGTAAAAACTAAAATAGTAAAAAACAAAACAACTAAAAATTTAAAAATACAATAAATAAAAACACAAAAAACAAATGAAAATAAATGCATAAAATAAAAATAAAACAAATATAATAAATAAAAACATAAAAAATTAAAAATAAATTAAAGTTTTAAAGTAAAATTTTAAATAAAAAACAAAAACAAATAAAAGAAATAAAAGTACATAAAAGAATAAAAATAAATAAAATAAAAACAAAGTATAAACAAAAATATTAAGATATAAAAACAAATAAAATAAATAAATATAAATTTAAAGACAAATAAAAAGAAAAGTAACAAAAAAATATATAAATAAATAAGTATAACAGTTCAACTCCTATATCCATGTAGGTATACCTCAGACAAAAATTAATCATTCTTTTACATGTAAAATTTGCTGTTTTCACACATGGCTGCCATGAGATTTATTTCTTTGCCAACAGTGGTGGTTACCCTTGCTATGAAATAAAGTTTTGGTATTTGATCCAGGATACCTTGTAACAGTCAGTGTATTTTTATCTTCAAAAAAGCAGATTAATTTTCTGTATGTTGACTTTGCATAAATTCTATCATTTAATTTATCTGCTTTCCGGCATACTCTTACAGATACTTCAAGGGATGCCATGGGCGGTGGTCATGTCAGTTATCACAATTATAATGCTATTTCATTTTTTAAATATTTTTAATTAAATTTAATTTAATTTAAATTTAATTTATTATATAACTTCTCACACTACAATGTTATTTCTTTTGTTTTTAATATTTTTAATTTAATATTATCAGTTCTCACTTTACACTGCTATTTCATTTTTAATATTTTAATTTAATTTAATTTTATTTTATTATATTAGTTCTCATAATACAAGGCTATTTCTTTTTTAAATTTAATTTAATTAAATTTAAGTTTTTTATTGGATAATTTATTTTATTTTTATTATTCATTTTTTAATTTTTATTTTATATATATTTATTGCATGGTTTATTTATTTACATTTTAGACATTACCATTTTACCCATTTCTCCCTCCACAAAGAATCTACTTTTCCATTCCCTTCTTCCATTTTGTTTTTGTGCCATTTTAATAACATGCATTAAAAATTCAATCTTGTTTATTTGAGAACAAAATGAAAATCACTCTAATTTAAAAGCAGACATTGATAGACCACACATATATATTAAGATATGTACATGTCATAATTTTTGCCGTTGGCTTTGAGGACTTCTATTTTAATTTTATTTGTGTAGCTTTGTACATTTTAGATTATATATGATCTATATTATATAACTTATATAATATAATATATACTATATATAATAATTATATACTATATACTATACAATATATGTTATATATTGTGTGCAATATACTATATACTATGTGCTATGTAATCTAGAATGTATATATATATTATGTAACATGTATGTCATCATGGGTATGACATAGTTACAAATCATTAGTATCACATCAGTATTGTGGCATCATAGGCGTGGCATCATGGGTGTGGCATCATAGGTGTCACATCATGAGAATGACATCATGTGTGTGCCATCTTCATGGCTGTTACATTATAGGTATGACATCACACAGGAGACATCTCAGGTGTAACATGATTGTGACATCAAATGTGTGACATCACTGTTGTGACATTATGGGTATGACATCAAGTGTATGTCATCATGAATGTGACATCAATTTTAGGACATAAGGAGTGTGACATCACAGTTGTGACATTATGGTTATGACCTCACAAGTATGACATCAGGGGTGTGACATAACAAGAGTGACATCATGAGTGTGACATCACAAGTGTGGCATCACAATTGTGACATTTTGTTTGTGAAATCATAGGTATGACATCACGGGTATGACATCATGTGTGTGACATCATGTGTATGACATGAGTATGACTTTATTTGTGGGACATTACGGGTGTGACCTCATGAGTGTGACATCAGAGTTTTGACATTATGTGTGTGAAACAACAGGTATGACATCACTAGTTTGATATAAAAGGTATGACATCACAAGTGTGAGATTGTGTTGTGACATCAAGGGTATGACATCATGGGTGTAACCTCCTGTGTGTAAAATCACATGTGTGACACCACAGTGTGACATTAAGGGTGTGACATCATGGGTATGATTTCATGATGTGACATCAAGTGTATGACAAGGATATGAGATGGTTAAGAATCATGGGTGTGACATCATGGGTATGATGTCAAATGGGTGTGATATTATGAGTGTGATGTAACATGTATGACATCATGGGTATGACATGGTTACAATTCATAAGTATGCCACACCCATGATGCCACAACACTGATGTCATAACTGTGATGTCATTCTTATGAATTCATAAAATTTGTGTAATTTGTTTATTATAAAATTCAGGACAAAAGTAAGCATATTGTTTTAAAACAGACTATTTTAACTATAGCTTTTTAGGTCTTAACTGAAACAATCTTAAAATACACTCAGAAATTACTGTCAAAGAAGGATTAGTTATCAAGAGAAAACAAGCAAAGGCTGTTATTTTTAGATATTTTAGTTTTGATTCTTTGTTGTGTTAAAATGGTAAGAATTATTTGAGATAGAAGAAATTTTTTCAACTGAGAGTGGGCTTCACCCTATGTAAGAGAATCATGATGAGCAAAGGTTTATTCCCTTAATTTCTTGATAATACAAACCGCATTACATTAACAGTGTAAGCTTTTAAACACATACAAGCACACTTTTTAATACAAGATATTTTCATGGTCTAACAAAAAGCCAAGATTCCACTCAGCAGCTGGAATACATTGTCAAATGTCATAAAAACACTGAAGTCTATGTACAACATATTGCAAATTGATTCATTGCTTTGGTCTACATTTCTAACTATGATGAAATCAATAGTGATGCCATATAAACATTATAAATGTTTATTGATAATATTTGCAATATTTGCACATATTTTTGGTTTTAGTTTGCTAATATATTTTCTACCAAAAATGTCCAACACTGTGCTCTATAAATATCAGTGTTTGCTGAAATGCCCACTTTTTGGATGGTACTAAACCAACCATTACACTTAAAGAATCATACAATCTTTTCTGTTTTTTAATGTATATTTTACTATATTTGGTCAAAATAGGGACAGTTTCTGCTTAATGCAATCTTTTTAAGTTACCAGTTTTCTCCTATTACCTTTGAGTCACCTAAACAAGGCTTTTCTCAGAACAGAGTAAGTGGTTTTCAATATTACAATTTAAAAATGCGTCTATTGGAAATTCTTCTTCAGAGTAAGATTTAGAAATGCTGTATTTGTGCCTTTTTCATTGTTTTGTTTTTAATGTGTTTTGATACTTGGAGCACAAATATGAAGGTGCCATGAGATGGCTTGCTGATGTTACCTTCTTAAATACTTTCTATATTACTATCTTCAAATAATAATTGGAGAACCTTGAATGAAATGCCCTTTGTGTGAGATATGTATGTGTTTATATTTTCTCGGACTGTGTGTAATATGTTTGAGTGAATTCATGAAAATAGAACTTAGGTAAATATGCCGAAAATTCAGATTAATTGAAGTATCTCATTTAAGTGTACTTTATATGAAAAGACAGTGGATTGCCAGAAGACAGTGTAATCCTCAAAAATGTGACCAGCATTCTGCATTATAAAATAGGAAAATAGTGCTGTTTTAGGATATCAAGGATAATTAAATTTTTAAAATAATTACTTTAAATATTTTAAAAGTGTCATGAATATTATTTTGTTTTTTACCTTGATCTAATTGAGAGTTTAAATTTTTGGAAATATTATTTTGCTCATTAAAACTTTATACATGAATTTAAAGCAGAAGTTTTTATATGAAATTATAGATAAAGGCTTCAAGTATGGCTCAATGATAGAGTGCTTATGAATATTTGTGATCTGTAAGTTGGATCCATAGCAACACCAACAACACACAAAAAGATGGGATCGTAGATACTATTCATTATTAGAAAAATACAACAAAGACTTGGAAGTTTTATGAAAATCTCAATCAGCAGTTTTACTACAAGTACTTCAGTATTCTCAGAAATAAATACAGCACTTTCAGCACACACGAGCGTATTTTACAAACCTTTTTATATAGAGATTGTGAGCTCCAACTTAAGTGTTCATGGAATGATGTAAATGTTGGCTATTTCTAGCTGAAAAAAAATACTGAGTGTCTCCAATGCAAGACTTTTTTACTAGGAATGAAATTACACTGTATTTTCTGTTGTATGTAAATTTATGTCTGAGAAGGAATACTTATTTTTAAATATTTTCCTGTTGGTAAAGCTTATTGTAAAGCTTATAATCTAAGTAGTTAATTTAGCATTGCTTATAGATGAATTGAGTCCATTTTTGGAAATAAATTTTTGCTAAAATTATTTAATTATTAGTTCAGAAGAAAGTTGGTTTTTAAGACTCAGACCTTTAACAGTTAAACTTTCTGGCCTTTATTTAATCCATTTGTTATTTTATGATGAGATACACACTATTTGTGAGATACACACTATTTGTGTTATTGTTGGAAATAGATTTTGTGTTTCAGTATGTTGAGTTAAAATAAAATTGTTACTACTAAGAAAAATTTCTCACTAATATTAAAGAGTATCAGACTTAAAACAAAGCAATATCTCACAAATAGTTATAATATCTTAGTAATAACAAGAAAAATATCTCACTAGTAATAATTACAATATATCACTATTAATAACAAAATATTAATAGCACTAATATCACGCTAATAATAACAAAAATATCTCTCTAAAATAATATCTCACTAATAATAACAAAAATAACTCACTAGTAATAACAATATTTCATTAAAATGATAACAATATCTTACTACTAATAACAATATCTCATTAATAACAATACATCACTAATAACAAAAATATCTATCTCACTAATAATAATAACAATATCTCACTAATAATAGCAATGACACCTCACCAATAATAACAATATCTCACTAATAATAACAATATTTCACTGATAGTACCAACAATATATCACTAATAATAACAACAATATCTCACTAATAATAATAACAACATCTCATTTAAAATAAAAATATCTCAATAATAATAACAATATCTCAATTATAATAACAATCTCTCACTAAAAGTAACAATATCAGAGTATTAATAACAAAAATGTCTCAAAAATAATATCTCACTAATAATAACAAAAATATCTCACTAATAATAATATTATCCCACTAATAATATCAATATCTCACTAATAATTATAACAATATTTCACTAATAATAACCACAATATCTCACTAATAATAACAAAAATTACTCACCTATATTAACAAAATATCTCTGTAAGAGTAACAGTATCTCACTAATAATAACAACAAATCTCTAATAATAACAACAATATCTCTCTAATAATAACAACAGTATCTCACTAATAACAATATTTCACTAATAATTATAATATTTCACTAATAACAAGAATATCTCACTAATTATAATGAAAATATTTCACTAATAATTACTAACATATCTCACTAATAATAAGAATATTTCACTAATGATAACTATATCTCACTAATAATCACAAAACTATCTCACTAATAGTAACATTGTCTCATTAATAATGACAATATCCCTCTAATAATAATATCAATATCTCACTAACAGTAACAATATCTCACTAATAGTAATAGCAATATCTCACTAATAACTATATTTCACTAATAATAATAATAGTATATCACTAATAATTACCAGAATATCTCACAAATAATAACAATATCTCGGTAAAAATATGAATATCTCTCTAATAATAACAATAATATATCAGTAATAACAATATCTCACTAATTTCAACAAAAATATCTTATTAATAATAAAAATATCTCACTAATATTAACAACAATATCTAATAGTAATAAATCTCACTAATAAAAACAACAGTATCACAATAATAATAATAACAAAATCTCATTTAAATTGACAATATCTCAATAACAACAACATATGTCACTAATAAAAACAAAAATATCCCATTAATAATAACAACAATATCTCACTAATAAAAATAGTTTCTCACTAGTAATAATAACAATATATCACTAGTAACAACAAAAATATCTCACTAATCACAACAATATCTCACTAATAATAACAGTCTTTCAATAATAGTAACAACAATTTTCCCATAACAATAACAATATCCCAATAATAATAACAAAATATATTTCATTAAAATATTAAGAATATCTCACTAAAAATAACAATATCTCACTAATAGAAATAACAATATCTTTCTAATAATAACAAAAAAATCTCACTAATAATAACAGTAATATATAAGTAATAATAACAAACATATCTTACTAATATTAATAATATGTCATTAATAATAACAATTTCTCAGTAATAATAACAATAATATCTGACTCATAATAAAAAATATTTTATAACACCAACAATATCTTACTAATAATTACAACAGAATATCACTAATAATAATAACAACATCTCATTTAAAATGACAATATCTCAATAATAATAACAGCAATATCTCACTAATAAGCACAAAAATATCCCCCTAATAATAACAAGAATATCTCACTAATAAAAAATTTTTCTCACTAATAATACTAACAAATATCTCACTGATAATATTAATATCTCACTAATAACAAAAATAACGTAATAATACTTATTATAATATTTCATTAATAATAACCACAATATCTCACTAGTAATAATAGTATATCACTTATATAACATCTCACTAATAATATCAAAAATTACTCACTAAAAATAACAACAACTCAATAATTATAACAATATCTCTCTAATAATAACAGTAATATTAATAGTAATAATAGTAATAGTAACATTATCTCACTAATAATACCAATATCTCACTAGTAATAACAACAATATACTTCTGATAATATTATTTCATGAATAATAATATCTCACTAATAATTACAATATCTCACTTATAATAATATCTAGCTAATAACAACAATATCTCATGAATAATAACAAAAATATCTCAGTAATAACAATATCTCACTAATAATAAAAACATCTCACTAATATTAACAACAATATCTAATATTAGCATTATCTCACTATTAATAACTTCTCACTACAATTTCTCAACAATAATAACAATAGTATCTCACTAATAGTAACAGTATCTCACTAACATTAATAAAAAATATCTCACTAATAATGATATTATCTGACTCATAATGAAAACAATATTTTACTAATAATACCAAAATATCTCACTAATAATAATAACTGTATCTCACTTAAAGTAACAACATCTCACTAATAATAAGAACAATGTCCTACTAAAAACAACAATATCTCACTAACAGTAACAATATCTCACTAATAATAAGAATAATGTCTCACTAACAATAAAAACAATATTTCAGTAATCATACCAAAAATATCTCACTAATAATTACAAGAATATCTCACTAATAATAATAACAACATCTCATTTCAAATAACAACCATATTTCACTACAACAAGTTTCTCACTAGTAATAATAATAGTTCATTACAATATTAACAGTATCTCACTAATAATAAAAAAAATCTCACTAATAACAATATCTCAGGTTTAATAACAAAAAACATCACTAATAAAAATATCTCACTAATATTAACAACAATATCTATTAGTAACATTATCTCACTAATATTAACAATACCTCACTAATAATAACAACAATATCTCACTAATTTTAACAACTTCTCTCTAATAATAACAATATCTCACTAATAATTGTATCTCACTTAAAATAACAACAATATTTCACTAATAATAACAACAATATTTCATTAAAATGTTAACAATATTGTACTACTAATAATAACCATATCTCACTAATAATAAAAATATCTTACTAATAATAATACCTCACTAATATTTATAACATTATCTCACTGATAATAACAACAATATCTCACTAATAATAATAGCAATATCTCAGTAGTAATAACAAAAATATCTCATTAATAATAACAACAGTATCTCACTAATAACTACAATATTTCACTAACAATAATAACAATATCTCACTAATAAAAACAATAATATCTCACTAATAATAACAATATCTCACTAATTATAACAATATCTCACTAATAATAATACTATATCACTAATAATAACAACAGTATTTCACTAAGAAAAACAACAGTATCTCATTAATAATAACAATATCCCACTAATAATAACCACAATATCTCACTAAAAATACCCCACTACTCATAATAACAATATTTCACTAGTAATAACAACAACATCTCACTAATAATAATAACTACATCACACTTTCATTGTTAGTAATGGGTATTCATGCAGGACACGGAGAATACCTAAGCTATGTTTTTGTATGTTGTTGCATGGTGTGTGTGTATGTGTGTGTGTGTGTGCATGCTCCTGCACTTCTCTGTGTGCATGCTCTCTCCTGCCTATAAGTTTCAGAAATATGCATGTTGGTGTATGTGTCGGGGAACAGGAGGTTGTGCATGGTGGAGAAGGAAGGGTCACACATCACATATACTCCTCAACTGCAGGGCACCTGCCAGTCACTGAAGGGTCAGCAGGAGGGCGGCAAGCACTAAGAGGACTGAGCAGGTACTTGCAAAGGATCCTGTGGGAGCCCGACCTAAACCCCTGCCAATCTGGAGCCAAGGGGCAGAGCCACAGAATCAAATGCCTGGACTTCAGGACCAGGAACTGACACTGCCCACTCAGTGCCC
Organism: Arvicanthis niloticus; assembly: GCF_011762505.2. Taxonomy (NCBI): domain Eukaryota; kingdom Metazoa; phylum Chordata; class Mammalia; order Rodentia; family Muridae; genus Arvicanthis; species Arvicanthis niloticus. The sequence goes on along the minus strand of NW_023044980.1, from coordinate 520,516 downwards.
AGCCAGGACACTCAGACTGGGTGTGGCCCAGAGATTGATCCAGCACCTGCCTGCCTGACCCCGCCCACATGGGGTTGCCCCTAAATCTGACAGCCAGTTCTCTTCTTAGAGATGCAGAATTCTCTATTACTGGCCTCAGGCTCTCAATTTGCCAGGTCAAGGCACCCAGACAAAAAGGACCTCCCAGGGTGACCCTCAGCTGGTAGCACACCCTGGTTGTGGAGTCAGCTCAAGGGACAAGGGAAGTTGAACAGAGGACACTTGGGATGGAGTGGCCAACCAACATTCTCCATGGGGCAGTAGGCCCAACACTGCCTGCCACCTAGCACTGGACCTAGGGCAATTTTGGGGTGCTCTCTGTCCTTGACTCCTTCAGTATCCCTGGCCTGACCACAGAGTGAAGTGGAAGATGAAAAGAAGGGCCCCCTAAAAACCTTGGTCTACTTACCCGGGCACACATGTTGGTATCTCAGGTACCCCTCAATATGAGTTCTGGTGGATGCTTCCCCACAAAGTCATCTAGTCATATGTTCACCAAGAGAAAGAGAGATGCAGGCTGCCCAATTCCACAATCGCTCTTGCAGGCCACCTAGCACCTGAGCTGAAGACAAGGACATATCCAAAGAAGAAATGAATATTCCATCCCAACATGCTGCATTGAAAAGCAAGCTCTAGCCTCAGGCCCCCAATTCTAAGCACCTACTAAGTAAGCATCTCCAGGCAACTGACCAGGAAACCAGGCAACCATTATGAGCTAATTTCAGCTCCCTCACAATCTCTCTCCTCTCTCTAACCCTCCATTTTACCTCCACCATATCCCAGCTTTTCACCAATTAACAATGCAGCACTATGGGGAAAATTTGTTCTCCTTCTTCTTCCAAAGACCCCAAGTCACTCTCACCATGGATTTTTCTTTCTGTATCCTAGCATACACTCAACTATCTACCTGAGCAGGGGTTAGGCACACATGCAACTCAGAGCTCTCTGAAAGGATTCAAGTGGAATCAACATGACAGGTGCCTAGACACAAAGCACAATGAATATATATTACTTGTCCCATCAGGATCCCTGTAGCACATTCACTTCCCTCACCAACTTCTCCTGCACTAATTCAAACCAAGGTCCTCTGAAGGTGCCCATTGGAAATTTTCAATGTGCCTTCAAACATTCTCTCCAAGTTCTTACTACCACAGCAGGATAACAACTGCCTGGCTATTCTCCCATCTATGCATCACTCTATCTATCTATCACTCTATCTATCTATCTATCTATCTATCTATCTATCTATCTATCTATCTATCTATCTACCAAACTATCCATCTATATTATTTCTCTTTGTCTCTCTCTGTCTGTCTCTTTGTCTCTCTCTCTGCCTCTGTCTCTCTCTCTCTCTTTCCTACCTGCCTACATTGCGACATATCTACCTACCTACCTACTTATAAACCTTCTAATATCTTCTTTTGGCTCAACAATATATACACTTCCAGGTACATTTTCTAGGGTAGAAAGGCCTCTTTGTTTACCAGATAATATGTCATGGTCATTTGAGAAATGCTTTTCCATATCTACCAGCAAGCCTATTTTTATAAGCACTGAGAGACTCCAGAGGTCCACCCATTTACTGTCCTTAAGTCACAGCTGGTAGAAGAAGACCCCTCTAAGACCCTCCATGAGAGAAGCCTGACACTGTTTTCACTTCTCCCTCCCTACCAAGCTTCCTGGAGGCATCTGTTCTGATATTACCAAGAGAGCTTTTTCTATTCAGGCAGGCCTGCTCTGAGTTCTCACCAGTGGAAAGCCGGCTAACTTAAGTACAGGAGGGTCATGACTCCATATTATTTATTGCTAAGCAATGGTCTCATCCATCCATCAAGACAGAGAGGTTCCATCTGGAACAACTCCCCTGCTGTTATTCTCACACAATTTTATACCTTGTGCCCACCAGAGCTATGGCCAGTGCACACATACAGCCTTAAGCATTTCCACTGCATCCAAAAAAGGCATTCCCAGACAATGCTGAACTCAACACTATAAGAAATAATATACATGGGTTACAAACTGTACCTTCTTCAAGGGCCACTAAGTGCCTAGTTTCCTGACTAGAGGACACTCAGTGAATAGATACATAGAAACACACACACACACACACACACACACACACACACACACACACACACACACACACACAGAGAGAGAGAGAGAGAGAGAGAGAGAGAGAGAGAGAGAGACAGACAGACAGACAGACAGACAGACAGACAGACAGACAGAGAGACAGAGACAAAAACAGAAACAGAAACAGAAAGACTGACAGACAGAGAGACACAAACACAGAGCTAGAGACAAGCAAAGACAGAAAGAAAGTGTCAACTCTCAGTATTCTGCAAACTGGGACTATCCATTTGTTAATGTTATAACCATGTTTATTCTTCCAGAAATCCCTGGACATGGCAGAGAAAGCCAGGTGTCCTTTGTGCCTTCATCCTGGCTCATCTCCCAGGATGTTAGTGAAGGTAAGCTAATCAGGAGAAGCCCAGACTTTGCTGCATGTTTGTGATTCAGCATCTGGTTGCCTGACCCTGCCCAGAGAGGGGGCCCTGAAAACTGACAGCCAGTTCTCTTCTTGGGGATGCAGACTCCACAGTCCCTGGGCATACTCTCTCAAGTTGCAAGGTCAAGGCACTCAGCCAAGAAGGCCCTCTCACTTTGATCCTCAGCTGGTAAGGCACCCAGGTGGAGTTTCAGAGCTCAGACAACAGGGGAAGTTAAACAGAGGCCACATGGGTTGGGGTTGGACAACCAAACTTCTAAATGGATACTAATCCCAACACTTTCTTCACAGCTAAAAGAAGGAGGCTATCCACTGTACCCAAGGCAATGGGTGGGGTGCTGTGTGTTTCCCTGAGGCCTACTGTTTACCTTGCCAGAGCCCAGAGTGCATGGCAGATGAAAAGATGTGTCCCTCAATAACCTTGGTCTACTTACCTGGGCACACAGGTTGGCATTTCAATGACCCCTCAATATGAGTTCTGACAAATGCATCTTGACAAAGTCATCCAGTCATCTGTCCACCTGAGAAGCCTAGAGGCACTTGAAGCCCACTTTCACAATCTTTCCTGTGGACCACCTGACACTCTGAGCTGAAGACAAGGACATATCCAAAGAAGAAATGAATATTCTATCCCAAACTGCCTTTTTGACAACCAAGCCCTTGCCTCAGGCTCCCAATTTTAAGCAACTACTAAGTAAGCATCTCCAGGCAACTGACCAGGAAACTAGGCAACAATTATGAGCTAATACCAGCTCCCTCACAATCTCTCTCCACACTGGGTGAAATGGGGTTTGGGAGGACATTCTGTAAGGCAGCTGTTGGGCAGCATCAAACAAAAGCAAGTGGGACTTGGGTCATTCTGATGAAATGAATGGGCAGGACAAGTTACCCACAAAAAGCCAGATGCAACCTGGTTGCAGATGCCTGTATAGAGAGGTCCTGTGACTCTGTAAAACCTAAGATGTACACCTCCACTGAGCTCATCACCTCAGATGATGTGCTTCCTGAGTCAGGCTAGCCAAACCCTCTGTCTTCTGCCCTGTTGGCTGCTCAGCTGAATAATGGTCACTCACACTGATCTCATGGGCCAAGAAGCCCTCAGGCGCCCCTAGTTCACCTGTGCAGGCAGAATATGGTGGATCCCAAGAAGGCCAGCAGGCATGTTCAGAGAAGTGCAGGGACTTGCAGGCAGAATCTTCAAAACAATATGGCTTGATAGCAGTAGAGCAGTGAGAATGCCAATTGCCAAGCTGCATAGGGGCTTTTCCTCTTCTCTTTTGAGGCAAAAAAACTGAACCAGCTGCCACCAGCTGCCAACAACATAGCCAAGCACTGGAGCTTCCATTAGCCTGAAGTGGGTGTCCATGTAGGACACTGGGATAGCCTAAGCTATGGTTTTGTATGTTGTTGCATAGTGGGTGTGTCCGGATGTGTGTTTGTGGTATGTGTGTGTGTGTGGTGTGTGTGTATTTGTGTGTGTGTGTGTGTGTGTGTATGTGTATGAGTGCTCTCTTGCGAGCATGCTCCTGCAACTCTTTGTGTATGAGCTCTCTCCTTCCTATAAAGTTAATGAATATGGATATGGGTGCATAAGTGTTAGGGAACAGGAGGTTGTCCATGGTGAACAACTCATACAGGGAACCTGCCAGCTACTGTAGGATCCAGAAGGAGGGAAGCATCACTAAGAGATATGACCAGGTCCTTGCAAAAGAACCTGTGGAAGCTGTACCTAAACCCATTGCCACTCTGGACCCTAGGGGCTGAGTCTCAGGAACAGATGCCTTGACTTGAGGACCAGGAACTGATGATACCCACTCAGTGCCCAGCCAAAACACTCAGACTGGGTCTGGCCCAGAGATTGATATAGCACCTGCCTGCCTGACCCTGCACACATGGTGTTGCTTCTAAATCTGACAGCCAGTTCTTTTCTTAGAGATGCAGACTCCTCTGTCACAGGCCATACTCTCTCAAGTTGTCAGGTCAAGGCATCCAGACAAAAAGGACCTCCCAGAATGATCCTCAGCTGGTAGGACACCATGGTAGTAAAGTCAGAGAGCTCAAGGAACAGGAAAAGTTGAACAGAAGATACATGGGATGGGGTGGAGAACCAACCATCTCCATGGGGCACAAGGCCCAGTACTGCCTGCCACCTAGCAGTAGGAGCCACTATACTGAACCTAGGGCAATGGGTGGGCTGGTCTGTGTGCCCTAGCTCCTTCAGTTTCCTGGCCTGAGCCCAGAGTGAAGTTGGAGATGAAAAGGAGGGCTCCCACAAAAACATTGCTATACTTACCAGGCATAAATGTTGGAATCTTATGTACTCCTCAATATTGCTGCCCTAAAATGTCATCCAGGCATCTGTCCACTTCATCAGCCCAGAGGGGAAGACTGCCTACTTTCATAATCTTGCCTGCAGGCTACTTACGACTCTCAAGGAACACAGGAAGTTGAACAGAGAACACATGGGATGGGGTGGAGAACCAACCATCTCCATGGAACACTGACTGGAATGCCCAGTGCATCT